>NC_092640.1:31802886-32042886 GCF_039555335.1 Amphiura filiformis
GAAACTTCGTTCAAGTATAGATGTTCTGCATGAAAAGGCATTGTGCGTCCATAAAAGTCTGGTAACCGGGACAAAAGTTTGGTAACCGGGACAAAAACACTTTTGTTACTTTAACACAAGATTCATGGAAAGGTTCAAGGCACACACTATCTACATTGCAGATGAGGATACAAGAGAGCGGTTAGATATGTTAATACCGTCAATCCCAGACGGGCAAACAGCATTTGGCTTGGAAATCAGATACCACCGTCATTGCTGGAGTCAATATGTCAGCAATCAAGCGAGAGATAATCTCAGTGAAAATGCTTAATTCTTTCAACATTTTATCCAACAAGTCGTATTTAAAGATCGTGAAATACGCACCCTTGAAGGACTGCTCAAAGATTACATTCGCATTACTTCAAACTACGGGCACTTTTCCCAAGTAAGGTCCAGCTACCTCAAGGAACTTCTGATCAAAGAATTTGGAAAAGACATAGGATTTCACGTACGTATTCAGAAGAAAGTTAGTGAGCTTGTGTATGATACAAGCACTTCCGATACATACATCGAGGCCGTGCTGTTATCACTGGGAGTAACGGATGACCAGTTGGTCAATAATATCGCAACACGACTCAGAGAACATCATCGAAACAACCACTGTTCCTTGGCCCCCGTATATACATGAGGTGGAGCAAGCTGAAAATTGAGTGAGCTACTAAAGTTCATTACCTGGTTGAAAAAACACAGGTCTAACTGATGACAACCCAAAGGTCCGATCAATTGCGTCAATCTTACGGAGAGATCGTTATTTACGACAGGGGGGAATGGGCATTTTGAGGGGGAACCCGAATTTTTTATTTGATCTTGAGGTGGAAACGCAAAATTGTTTGTTGAACCAGGAGGGGGATTGTTAAGTTTAAAAGGGGGGAATCTGACAATTTTGAGTGGACGCGAGGGGGAAAAGCAAATTTTCAAATTCCGCCCTTGTTTTCACGAATTTCTCTGTTTAAAACTTAACAATCCCCCTCCTGGTTCAACAAAAAATTTCGACCCCAAGATAAAGAAAATAGGGCTCCCCCTTCAAAATGCCAACCCCTGTCGTAAATAACGATTGCTCTCTAAGATTTACGAAATTGATCAGACCTTTGTGTTGTCATCAGCTGAATCTGTGTTAGGTTTTTCAACCAGGTAATGAGCTTTAGTAGGAGCTCACTAAAGTTGTCATCTTGCTCCAACTCATGCATGTACGGGGGCCAAGGAATAGTGGTTCTTTTGATGACCTGTTCTCTAAGTCGTGTTGACCAACTTGTCATCCGTTACTCCTTGTGATAACAACGCGGCCTCGTTGTATGTATCGGCAGCTCTTGTATCATACACAAGCTCACTAACATTCTTCTGAATACGTTCGTGAAATCCTATGACTTCCAAATTCTTTGATCAGAAGTTCCTTGAGGTAGCTGGACCTTACTTGGGAAAAGTACCCGTAGTTTGAAGTAATGCGAATGTAATCTTGGAGCAGTCCTTCAAGGGTGCGTATTTCACGATCTTTAAATATGACTTGTTGGATATGTTGAAAGAACAAAGCTTGAGCCTCCCGAAGGTTAACATGCTGTAGATGCTTTGCATTTTCACTGAAATTATCTCTCGCTTGATTGCTGATATATTGACGCCAGCAATGACGGTGGTATCTGATTTCCAAGCCAAATGCTGTTTGCCCGTCTGGGATTGACGGTATTAACATATCTAACCACTCTCTTGTATCCTCATCTGCAATATAGAGAGTGTGTGCCTTGAACCTTTTCCATGCATCTTGTGTCAAAAGTAAGTGTTTTTGTCCCTGTTACCAGACTTTTGTGGACGCACAATGCCTTATCATGCAGAACACCTATACTTGAACGAAGTTTCTTGGGAGGAGGTCCTGAGAAAGATGATTGCTGACCGGACATCCCAGCCTTTTTTTATTTTTTTATTTCTCAGATTTGTGCTTGCGTTTTGTGGCATGGCAGTGAGCGTGTGTTTTAGACATCGTGGTACAACAAGTAGCATGCATATGATAACCCTTAGGTCCTTTATCCCATTCCACTGTTGTATTGACATGTTGAAATTTATCAAGGCCCTTCCATTGTAAACATTTGTCCTTAATGTTCTCTCATTTCTCTACTTTTTCTAAATTGGCTTTTACATGGCAATGATCTTTCAGCATGCATACTAGTTTATCAGTCTCTTGGTTGCTCTGTAGCTCTTCAGTGTCTGTTCTGTTCTCCATCACATGCTCTTAACGTGCAACTTTCCTGAAAGAACAAAGGTAACACTTTCAAAATCTATAGTACATGTATAAGTAATTGAGTAAAAATAAGTATTGGCCTCATGTGTGTCACGTCTTGAATATCGATGTTCATGTTTTCCGACATGGCTTAGACAGTCATCTTGTCATCTTGAATTTAGGGGTCAAGATGCCCCCAAACACTTTGAATACGACATGAAAAGGCTTGGCATGCCAAAAATAGTTGAATATTTGTCAGTATAGCCTATCCACTTCATGTTTTTGTCAATATGGTGCTGGCGGCCATCTTGGATTTAGGAGTCAAGGTGACCCCAAACTCTTTGAATATGATCTTAAATAGTTTTGCATGCCAAAAATAGTTGAAAACGACACATTGTTGGTTATTATAGTCAATCCACTTCATGATATATCGATTTTCATGTTTTTCAATATGGCGCTGGCGCCCATCTTAGATTTAGGGTTCAAGATGACCCCAAACACTTATGACAATATGACAAAAAAGAGTTGGCATGCCAAAAATAGTGGAAAACGACACATTATTTGTCAGTATAGCCTATCCACTTCATGGTATATAGATTTTCATGTTTTTGTCAATATGGCGCTGGCGGCCATCTTGGATTTAGGGGTCAAGATGACCCCAAATTCTTTGAATATGATCTTAAACGGTTTTGCATGCCAAATATAGTTGAAAACGACACATTGTTTGTTATTACAGCCTATCCACTTCATGATATATCAATTTTCATGTTTTTCAATATGGAACTGGCGGCCATCTTGGATTTAGGGGTCAAGATGACCTCTCAACACTTTGAATTTTATCTTAAAAGGTTGGGCATGCCAAAGATAGTGGAAAACGGCATATTATTTGTCATTATAGCCTATCCAGAACATGGTATATAGATATTCATGTTTTTCAAAATGTCACTGGCGGCCATTTTGAAAAAATGAGCTAAAAATAGATTTTCCCGCCATTTTTGGGAGGGACATAGGAGCTATTTTTTCTTAGAATATGTCCATCTAGTCAAATCCACAGAGAAACAAAGGTATGCTATGAATGGTCACGGATCGTAAGAAAATGATTCAACTATGATAATTGTAAATGAGATTAACCGTTAGTTTATTGCGTTGGCGATGGAGTTACGCATTACGATTCGCGGGTAGCATGGATTTTAAATGAAATAGCCCTTTCCCCGGACCCATTCGCAACTCACAAATTTCGGTGCTCAATGGTGTTCTATAGAGAAAACTATAACTTGTATAACATATTGTACAAATTCTAGTCTTCGCCCACATAATAAATGTATGCAACGAGTGTCCTGTCATTTCCTGCACTACTCTCAAGGGGTACAGAGTATAGTTGCTGAATTGAAGTAGTCATATTCATATATTTTATAGAGTGTTTACTTTCTGCGAGAACTTACATTTCAACTGTCAATCAATTACGAACCAAGCAGTCTATTTGCATTATTACTGACCGATATCTGAGATTGTGTTAGTGAATCTTTAAAAGTGTTGACAATAAAAAAAAACCTGTTGTATTAATGTGACGAACATTAAGGTTATAAAAACACCAGTTTAGCTGCAAACGTCACATTGTTAAAATATTGCGGGTTTTTTTAATATGAGGAATCAGGAATAATACAGACTTGACATTTAATATGGAATATTTTTTCGCAAAAAAAATTCAAGACTATTCTGCAAGGGGTTTGCATAAACCGCACGGGCTACATTGTTTGATAGAAAATGTCGTTTCCATGAGTTTATATTATGGCGCTGATAATGTAGTGAATTAGCTTAAAATGGCGTATTTAAGGAGAGTGAATTTGAGTTTTGTGGGGCTAAAATATCCGAATGTTAGCAAGATTATTGTGATATTATCAAATTTATTGAGATATGAGGTGATATTTACTGAATAAGTGTTCTTCAGAACTGAAATGCGCTTGCAATCTATCAATTTTGAATATCTCTTAAAGGTGGTACGCACTCAGAAAGTTTGAATGGCCTCCTGGGGCCATATGTTATAAACTTACTGTACACAAAGAAATAGCGTGAGTTCATTGGATAACCAGGAATCAGCGCAGTTGTTTTTGTGCCGTAAATTTATAACATTTGACCCCAGGAGGGCCTGCAAACTTTCTGAGTACGTATCACGTTTAAGAGCTATTTTTAAAGCTCCTCCCATTTTCTAAAAATTGGTATATTGAAAGTGTATTTCAGCTGTGACGAATGCCAATTGCTGACGAAGTTAAGAAAATATCACTTCAAACTCCAATAAATTTGATAATAACAGTGCAATGTTGCATAAAGTCTAAAATTGTGTCCCCCAGCTCAAATTCAGCCTCCCTAAATCCGCCATTTTACGTAAATTTACTACATTATGAGCATCATAATGTCCACTCATGAAAAGCACATTTTCTATCAAACAATTTGTTTACACCATCTCCCGACACGGCCAGAATATTTAGACCGTGCGCTTTATGTAGACCCCTTCAGACCAATCGTGGAATTCTGCGAAAAATATTCCATACTAAATGTCAAATCTGTAACTTGTGCTGAACGCCAAAAAGTGATGAAAATTCGGTTTGATTAAACAAAACTTATTAAAGCAATATTGTAACATTTGCTGAGGATGAGTTCCTAGAGTTTTCAAAATTCTGATTTTTACACGAAATCTAGAATTTAATATTAAGGTGTGCATAGCTGCTGAAATAAAGTAGGCCCCCTAGTCTAAATATATATATGATAGCTGATGGCTTCATTGAACTAACATACCCTGTAAATATCAAGGCATTCGGTGCTGCAACTGTGACAAAATTTGACATTTCCCTATGACCTAATATGTGAATGCATTAGTGTAGTTTAAATTTACCTCTATGTTAACGTGACACACGTTTTAAATATTTTTGGAACCTATTCTGAAATTAATTATAATGACCCAAATAATCTGCATGCCCGGTCTTGTGATTGTCCCTTTACTTTTGTTACCATGTCTTACTATAGGGATAATGCTAATTCGTGGAGATTTCCTTGAGCACATGCTTTGACAGGCTCGCAGTGGATTTGTGACGTCAGAGGATTCGCAAGTGCTAAATTCGATTATTTTCAAACAAAATTACATTTTGATTTTAGTTTCATTGTATAGGCCTATAACGTATTGCCAATCAGTTTTTGTAGTGCAGACTATTCCTTTAAATATTAGTAATGAATATTTAGTAAACATATCTATTGTAGTGTAGTGTAGTTTTACGATTTCTTGGAATACCCTTTAATATATCCAGTGACTCTTTCAAATGTGACAGCAAAATACAATGCTTTAGGTCAAGAAAACAGCAAACTAGCTAAATATATAACATTATAATATCATATCATATAATATCAGCCTTATTACGAAGTACAGAGTTTTAAGTATGGAATAGTTTTTCGTAAAAATACAAGACTTGTCTGGAAGGAGTCTGCATAAACCGCACAGGCTAAATATTAATTCGGGTGTGTCGGGAGAAGGTGTAAAATCATTGTTTTATAGAAAACGTATATTCCACGAGTTTACATTATGGCGCTCATTAGTGAATGGTGGATTTAAGGAGACTGAATTTGAGTTTTGTGGGAGTAAAATTTCTGAATTTGAGCAACATTATTAAAGTTTGAGGTGATAGGTATAAATTTATTAAGGTTTGAGTTGATAGATAGTGTTTGACAAAATCTGAGTAATTTTTAAATTTGAGCCTTGTTGTGTGAATTTTTTTTTAAATGGGAGGAGCTTAAAAACATGACTATTAAAAGGAAAAGTTTGAATGCCCCCTGAGGTTAAATGTTATAAACTTACGGTACAAAAACACCGACGCGGGTGCACTTGTAATCCACCTGTTTTGTAACTGGGAGGAGCTTTAAAAAATATGGATCTTAAAAGTGGTACGCACTCAGAAAGTTTGAATTGAAGTTTGGAATCCGCGTAGTTGCTTTTGTACCGTATAAAGTTTATAACATTTGACCCCAGGGGCATTCAAACTTTTCGAGTACGTACCCCTTTTAATAGTCATATTTTAAAGCTCCTCTCATTTTCAAAACAAATTCACACAATAGGGTTCAAATTTGAAAATTGCTCAGATTTTGTCAAAACTATATATCTGCGACATACCTTTCTTGAGTTAACCAGAAAGGTCAAATTAGGGGTGGTTAGATTTTTATTTTTGGCCACATGGGGGTCAAAAATTAAAAGTGCTCCGATTTCAATGCATATGGTTTCAAATTGTTCAAGCAAAAGTCAAATAAGGAATGGCACTGTCTGTAATGCCAAAACTCAGCAATAAAGATCCATTGCAGCTTATATGGCCTATTGACCAGGACCTATTCTATGTTTTTTCCTAGGTAACTAACATCATTTTCTATGCCTTTTTTTCCGATGTACAGACGTCGATTAGAACATTGATATCCAAGGGTGATCAATAGCCTCGTCTTCCAACTAAACTAAAAAAGTTCAAGTAAAACCACAACAAACAAACAACAACATACACACGTGCTTACTTGCTTGTTTCGAGTGGTGTCTTCGAACTGTGATGGCCCTCCATATCTTTTTGTCTTGTATTGCTGTTGTCATGTCAGTTGTTTCAAACCCGGTGTCTTGTCTTAGAATGTCGACATATGTTAGGGCATGCAGACCTTCCTTGTTTTCTTTTCCCATGCTTCTGAATCCAGTGCACCAGTTTATATACAGACTCTGTCTTGCTTCTATAGCAGTGACCAGCAAACCGTGTCTTAGTCACAATACTGCTCTTTGTTTGTCATTATGCTGTTTCCAGTGGACATTACGCATTAACCTCCGCAGTCTCACGCTCATAGAGCAGTACTGATTTCAATGTTGCTGTAAATACACGTTGCTTGAATCTTGCTGAGAGCGATGACTTCCAGATCTTAGCCATCCCATTACAAGCTCTCCAAGCTCCTGTATTTTTACATCCTTCTCTGAGCTCTGCATTCATGCCCCAAGGTAGTTGCAATCTGTGACCTCAATCTGTGTTCCACTGTTTGTCTTGATTGTGACACATTTGTTGTGGTTAAATGTCATGAACTTGGTTTTGCCCGCATTCATTAAATTATACCCATCATCAAATTCACGTTCAAATATTTATGTTGGTGGGCAGAATGGATGTAATACCAATAATTTGATACCAATATCTAGAGCTAAACCATTCTCAAACTTAAGCGTGTATCATTGGAATGCCCGATCTATAGGCAACAAAACAGTAACATTAGTTGACTATGTCATTGAGAAAGATATAGATATCTTCTTCATCACAGAAACGTGGCTTGCCGTCGAGGATCCCGTAGTCATCGGCAATTGTACGCCACCCGGTTATGAGTTCATCAATATTCCTCGTGGAACCTCCAATCATGGCGGAATAGGTGTTCTGTTTAAGAAACCCCTTAATCTTGTTGTCTCCCCTACCGGTTTTGAAGCGATAAATAATCTAGGCGTCATATTTGATTCCGCCATGAATATGTCCGACCAGATCAGTGGTCTGTGTAGGAGCGTAAATTATCATATTCGTAATTTATGGAGAATAAGAAGGTTTATTACACAAGAAGCCTGTCATCACGCTGTACGATCTTTGGTCCTGTCCCGAATAGACTATGCCAATTCGTTACTTTTTGGCGCCAAGAAGTCGACCTCAAACGTATTCAGTGCCTGCAGAATAAGGCTGCGCGGTTGGTATTTGCTTGTGGACGGGACCAAAGTTCGTCACAACTTCTGTGTACTCTTCATTGGCTTCCGGTTAAGGACAGAATTAAGTACAAGATTCTGTTATATATCTATAAATGTCTTCATGATCTAGCTCCTAGCTATCTTACCAATGATCTTGTTTTGTACAATGTTTCAGATGGCAATGATGACTATAGGCGTCGACTCCGTTCTTCCTCTGATGTTACCAGGCTTGTTGTTCCACGCTCGAGGCGTACGGCTGGTGACAAAGCATTTTACGTGGTTGGCCCATGTCTTTGGAACCAGCTTCCTGTTGGCATCAGAGAGACGGCGTCCGTCCAAATCTTCAAACGCCATCTGAAAACCCATTTATTCCCTAAAGTTTAGGGATTTGTTTACTATGTGCTTCTTTTTGATTTTTGCTTCTTGGTTTGTTTGTAATTTTGTATTATTGTAAGGCGCTGTGATCGCTGTAGAGCGCCGTATAAGTATTTGTTAATAATAATAATCATGCATCGTTTATGTTTCATACAAACAAACAAAGCCCCCCTATACGGTGACATGAAAGTATACCACCTACGACAAACTTCTCTGAAGTAAGACTAAATCAGATTCAACTACCGCCCGCGGTTATAGATATCCGATAATAATAATGTTAGCACAATAGGTCATTATTTACTTATCCTCCCAGCACAATATTGTAATGATCGCAGACCAGATGTGCTCCACTTTCTAAATCCCTTGATTTTTAGTTTCTGAACAAAAGAGAAAGCAAAACTTGAAATTTGAAATGAAAGACTGTGATTCTATATGTGTGAAGCTGTTAAACTATTGAATCTGATGTTAATTCAATAATTTTCATTGTTAATAGATTCTCCATTAACTAGTTTTCGGACTGTTTGGAGAGTACAGTGAGGCCAAGATATTTCAAAATACCATCTTAATCATGAAGACCAGCAAACAAGTGTGGATTCAGAAAGAAGCTAATGACACAGTTATATCCAATTACGAATGCGCATGTGTATAATAATAATTTTAGATCAAAATATTCCAGTTTATTTTAGCTAGCACAAGAATAAATTCTGTTAGTATTTTTCTAGCCTTTGTCAAAGACCATCACTATCCATATTGAGGGCTAAAGGTGCGGCAGAGGCGTGAAGCGCCGAAGTCAACGTTTTGCCGCGATTGTGAATGTATAGTACACAGTAGTTTTTCTCCCAATGGACAAAAGGTACATGGTCTGTAACACATACAAGTATTCTTTACATGTAAATCGTGTAAAAGGTATTAAAACGTGTATAAATGAATGTATCAAAAAGAAATATATATTGAAGGTGACCTCCTTTGAAATTGATTGCCAATACATCCTCTGCCTCTTAACTGATCATAGTATCAACTCGTCAGACGAACACGACTCGTCATCTGGGAGTTCATTTGCCCTATGCAATTAACCATCATAATCCGCTAGTATCCTACCAATCGGTTCTAAACTACATGTACCACCTCTAACACTGATCATTCCAATGAGAAGACAATTTGTTCTTCTTAGTTTGCCTATGTATTTTTCCCAAGTTAAATATAAAGAACAAAGTATTGAGAAGGGAGTATAATTTTCCAATTTCCGGGTTAGTGCTGACTTTAATCTATAGACACAGCTTTTGTAATGTTTGAAATAGGTCACTGCTAACAACCGGACAAAACTGTCATGATGGGGTACACACACTGCTGTATTTTGTATGAAAAGTAAGCCTTAAACAGAGTGGCATACGTAATGAATGCGATTACATCATGCATTTTAAAACCTATAAATCAAATTTAAGACATTTACAATTTTCCAGATTTAACCAGATTGATCTAGTGATGAAATAGGCAAAATTGGACAGGAAATAGAACATATAAGTTTGAATTAAGAACGAAATATCATCAATTATGCGTGGTGGTACCATGTTATTCTATTTTTGTTACCAAAAAATGCAAGCAACACACACTATGACAAATCGACAAGTATTCAATATTTTTATATAGTTGATACAAAGAAAAGTTACTTAAATATGCTATTAAAAGGTTTTGAAGCTTTCTTAAGGGCTGGGGTATGAACGTTTGGACAGTATTTATTGTGGGACATTAGAGCACATCAGACATATCGAATTGCATTCTGAATACGAAGAATGTCATTCTGATATCAAATAATTTTGATTTTTTGAAATCCGCAATTTAATACACATTTTATGGCAAATCATTAAAAATTGATATTTTTGATATTTAACATGGCTTGAAGTAAACTTGATAAATCTGATGATTTATACTTAAAGTGTATGTAGGTGGGATGAAAAGCCGACGATCAATTGAAAATTTTGACCTTTCGTATTGAAGATATGGATTTTTTTTCCCAAAACACCAAAAAAAAATTAGGTCTTTTGGGAAAAAATCCATATCTTCAATATGAAAGGTCAAAATTTTCAATTGACCGTCGGCTTTCCTCCCTGCTACATACACTTTAAGAATATGTCATTAGATTTATATAATTTACTTCGAGGACTGTTATATATCAAAATTTGAAAAATATCAAATTTTTATAATTTGTCATAAAATTTGTATTATATTATGATTTTCAAAAATGAAAATTATTTGATATCAGAAAGACATGCTTCGTATTCAGAATGCAATTCGATAGGTCTGAGGTGCTCTCATGTCCCACAAAAATACTGTCGAAACGCAATAAACGCTCATTTTAGATCCCTTAAGATGTTTTGACTTAATATCAATACATCACAAGATCGGTATACTCAAAAATACAAGTCACGCGTTGATACTTGTCCCATGGCCCGTTCTAAGCGTTTGGTCTACTTAATGTAAGGAGAGTCTGTGCTGTCCCTTGAAGGAGGGATTGGTTATGTAATACAATAGCAAAGTAATGAAGTAAGTTGTATAAAACGTATTGAGTTGTTTGCTTACAACGGCTTACAATTGTAATTAGAGCAACAACCATCCTCTTATTTTTGATCATAGTGACAAATACTTTTAAGTATTTAAAAATAGTGTTTACTGCGTGTAATTTTGTTTCTTTCTTGTTATTATGCCAGTAGCGGAAAGCGTGCATAATAGCTTATAGTAGAGAGGCATCAGAGGCAACATCGAGCTAGGCTCAACTTTTTCAAGCAAAGCCTTTTATGGTGTTAAAAATAACCAACAAACTATTTTCTATATACCTAAACCGACAATCGTTTTTTTGCTTGGTAAAAAAGGGTATATTTAGGGTGAAGTGCAATTTCTGAATGATTTTCCCCCTCTTCAATTTTCCTGATATAACCAGATTGATCTTATGATGGAATACGACAAAATGTGAAAATTATATAAGTACGAATTAAGAACAAAATATATTCCATTATGCGTGGTAGTACTATGATATTCTATTTTTTGTTATTAAGCAACACACATTATGATAAATCGACAAGTGTTCTATATTTTTATGTATTTTCTACAAAGAAAAGTTACTTCAACGTGCTATTAAAAGGTTTTGAAGCTTTTTTAAAATGTTTCGACTTGATACTTGTCACATGGCCCGTTCGAAGCGTTTGGTCTACTTAATGTAAGCGGAGTCTGTGCTGTCCCTTGAAGGAGGGATTGGTTATGTAATACAATAGCAAAGTAATGAAGTAAGTTGTATAAAACGTATTGAGTTGTTTGCTTACAACGGCTTACAATTGTAATTAGAGCAACAACCAACCTCTTATGTTGATCATAATGACAAATACTTAAAAAGCGTTTACTGCGTGTAATTTTGTTTCTTTCTTGTTATTATGCCAGTAGCGGAAAGCGTGCATAATAGCTTTTAGTATAGAGGCAACATTGAGCTATGCTCAACTTTTTCAAGCAAAGCATTTTATGGTGTTAAAAATAACCTAAAAACTATTTTCTATATACCTAAACCGACAATCGTTTCTGCCTGGTGAAAAAAGGAATATTTAGGTTGAAATGCAATTTTTGAATGATTTCCCCTCAATGGTAACACAATTCCACCAATGATGTTTCTTACACAACACATACTAAATCAGTGCTTGTAAGTTAAACATCTCTAAATCTTCAGGTATTATGAAATATTAAAATGAAATATGAATTGTCCTACGGAAACGTTTCTCGTTATAATGCAGGAATGTTGTTTGTATTAGGGTTAATCGGTTAATATATGAGAACAGCTCGTGATTTATTGTTTGGGGATTAAAGTAGGTTGAAAAGTGATCAAAAAAAATTGAATTCAACCGGCAATCATCAACTCTGTGACATGAGAATTGGTTATTCCGTTTGAAATCCATACACCCCTATGGAAGACATGACCTTAATTTCAAATGGGACTCCAAATCAAATATACACCCCCTGGGTGGGAGATTAAGGTCATGTCTTCATATGGCGTGTATGAAATTGAAAAAGAATAGCCCAATACATGGGAGTCTTCTGTCTCTTATGTTGCCTTACGTTTCCAAGTGATTGCGCCTCTTGGGTAAATTCAAAATGCATGGTTGATATATTGCTTAATTCATACATGGAGCTCAAATGCGGAAGAAGGATAGTAGTGACATTTTCACCAATTGAAATTTAATTTTCTTTTGGTTAGGGATTGATCTCTCTACACGATGTTATAAAAGGCGGTCGGGTCGGATGTATAGTAATAGTGTTTGTTCTCTGATAAAGATCAGGTATCACTTTGGTTAGCTTTAAAACATTACTCAGTGATATGGGTCAAATGCTTTGCGTGGACAACATTATTACACGTAGTTACGATGTGTGTACGATAGATTTATTAAATATGGTAAGACAACTGCTGCTAAAAGGTTTTGTATATTAAATGTGTTGTTGTATCATGTATACTTTAAGTCTCTGGGGTCCTGCAGGGAGATGAGAGACTTGGGATTATATAGGTATTATTAAGGGAGGTGTAATGAGCGTGAACCTGGTTTGGATGCAGAGGGAGTGTGCCTGTAACAGACACAGCCACCAGAAAAGGACCAGCTCAGATCGCGCGCCAAATAAGTTTGCAGTCCAGAAATTTCATTTTTTTCTCAGCCTTGCAAAAAATAGGCAGAGGTGGGAATCGAACCCGGGACCTCGGTGTTGTAAAACCTACTGCGTTACCACTGAGCCAACTTACAATCAGCTATGAGAAGTTTGATAGTAATCCTTGATATTGCTGAATAGAATAAATCAATACTGATAGGTCTATTTATCTAATGTACGATGTTATTCAAATTGGCCTATAAACTAGGAATATAATGTGAAATGACTATCAATCGATCAATCAATCAAGTTGTCAAGTTATCAACAATCAATAATAAACCGACGTAGGCCTATCATGGAATATTACTAACTAGGCCTACTAACTAATATACCAAATAAATAAAATAAATAAATAAGTCAGTAAATAAATAAATAGGCATAGGCCTAAATAAATAAATAAATACATAATGCAGAATGCAGTTAGTATTTTAGTTGCAAAATTCCAAACATTCTATTCACACATTCTATTATAATTTTCTGCTATACACGCAAAGGACCTGTGCCTTTAATATGTCCGCGCCTAATCAATAATGAGTCTTTCACCATGCTCACACACCATGTTAAACTATTGTATCCCTGCAAGTATAGTACTGACCAAGTCCTAACACCTCAATGACATGGATGCTATAACGTACCCAATCAAGCGAACATATCAAGGTCATATCAGGGCGTTATACAAAGAATGGTCAAAGGTCAACGTTTCCAAAGAAGTATAGTAATAGATGTAGACACAAGCTTTCGTGCGGGAAACATAAACACATAGTCGTCAGTCGTGTGGTTTTATGAGATTTGATACGGCGCTGAAGTCTATTGGCTGTCCCAAAATCAGTACCAGACCCGGTTTCCAGACGGCAATGTGTGTGTTGTTACAAGGAATGCAAACTCATTTTATCAATGAGTGAACCACATAGAGGAATACGACATCTATCGTGAGCCAATCTGCATTATGTTGCCTGCAAAAGCCGACGATCAGGTAAAATTTCTAAAAGCAGCGTGACTAGATATTTGCGTTAATTTCATGATACGTGTAAAACGCATTGAAAACGCCAAATTGCAGTCATAAAATATATAATATTAGTAAATCACCCAATCGAATGTTAACGTAGGTATGTGGAAAAGAACTGCAATAACAATAACAAACTATGTGCCCAAAGAGTTGTCTTTGGCATGTCGCTTTTTTTGAAATATGACCAAAAATATCAAAAAAAAGAAAAACGCCCCAAAATTTAAAACAAACACGAACCTTCCAAAATAAATATATATTAGCACTCGGCGGCCCAGTCACTACCTGCCGCTGTGATTTGGGGTAACTCATTGCTTCCCCTCTCCAGATACCGGAACTTCAAGGTCGCTCATACCCCAGCCCTTAAGTGAGTTTGGTTCCAAAATCCAAAAGATGCTAACTCCAAAGGCTGCTTTGTGTAAAATTCATTTGAAGAGTAGCAGTAACCTTGCCAATCTAATAACATCGGATTACTGGAATAGCAATAACAATTTTTGGTTATCTTTAAAAATAATTGCAAATCTCTTTAACCTCCCACGTGAGAAAATATAAATATAAATCATTTTTAAACTTTGCATTGGACGATTTTAGGGGACAAAATGAAAATGGTTAGAAAAAAAGCTAGAGTTACAAACATATCCATTCCAATCGTTAAATATCATTTTTAACTTTAAAATGTTAAAATATACCAGAACAATGTGACACAACGCAGCAATTGGACACAAACTCTTCATATCTATAAGTCTCTGGGGTCCTTTTGGGAAATGCGAGAGTTGGGATTATGTGGGTATTATTAAGTGACGAAATTTGGTTCCAAAAGGCGCTAACTCCAAATGCTGCTTTGTGTAAAATTCATTTAAAGATATTTCTAAGAGTAGCAGTAACCTTGCCAATCTAATAACATCGGATCGCTGGAACAGTTATAACATTTTTTTGGCATTTTATCTTTAAAAAAAAAAATTGCAAATCTCTTTAACCTCCCACGTGAGAAGAAGAAAATAATAAATATATAAAATAATTTTTAAACTTTGCATTGGAGAATTTAAAGCTAATATATACCAGCAAAATGTGACACAACGCAGCTATTGGACACAATTGGTGCACATTCAGGAGCTTCGGTAGAAATCCAGATAAAACTTGCTTAAATGTTTACCGACGCATTACTTTGTTTCCTTTAAAAAATGAAAAAATAGAGTAGATAACAGACCACTTTCTTTAGTCAGTAGAGTGAATTTGTTGACATATTGTGATGCACACTTAAACCTGTCACTTCGTTTAAACTAGATTTCTATTGTTTTTCTATAATTTTTTGTCACATAATTGCAAATTGGAAATGGTCCGTTCTGGGACAAATTCACTCGGATCGGCACCAGTCCCAGTTTCGACAATAAACCACGTGAAATCTGATTAAAACTTACCACGTTTGGAGGACTCGAGTCAGTACTTGGACTTAAGTCCGGATTTAAGTCTATTTGCACTTGGACTCAAGCTCTGGTGGACTCGGACTTGAAGCCAACAAGTCCAAGTCCGTCGCAAGTCCAGCCTATTAGCATTAGTTTAATACCTCGCAATATCTCGGTTCCAAAGGCAAAATGTTTAGGTTTTTCACAATGCCCTACAAATAACCGATGCGCAGTTATTAACCTCTAAATAATGTTCGTAGTCAGTAATTACCCGTATAGTAAGGTGAAAAAGTTCAATTTGGTGACCACTCTCTGGCTAGTAAGGTTTGACGATTGATTCGACTTCTATGGACCATTTAGAAAAAAAATAGCCACCATGTCCCTCGCGAAAATCCCGGCATTTTTCGCTAGAGGCCAAAATCCAAAATGGTCGCCGCCACCATTTTGAAAATTTAAGTTTTGAACCAGAGCACCTATAATCATGAACAAAGACACTTTTTCGGATATGTCGAGTACAAGGATTCCGATTCTGACATTAGTTTGACATTACGGCATAATTTTCACCGAGAAATCCAAGATGGTGGTCGGCATCATCTTGAAAAATTTAGTTTTGAACAAGAGGACCTAAAATCGTGTACAAAGACACTTTTTTGGATAAGTCGACCACAAGGATTTCAAATTTGACATTACTTACGAACTCATATTTACCCAGAAATCCAAGATGGTGGCCGCCGACGCCATCTTGAAAAAAATAAGTTTTATGAGTTTTACTAATATGAGAATTATGAGAAAATATAGATGTTTTAAATGTTTAGAAAAAAACTGTGTTAAGCTATAAGAAATAACGCGGAAGTTATCATCAAGAGAGTTGTGGAGAGAAAGCATTTGGAAAAGGCATAGAGGTGTGATGGTTCAAAGAGAAGACTGACTAAACTTCATGTTCAATATACGTAAAGTAAGCCGCGTGTATGTGTTGAATTTTGGTGCTAATTTAAAACCCAATCGCTAGTGATGTAGTATAAATTTAGCTGAAGAGTTGCCTTTAAAAACATCGCCCGATTGCTATCGATACCAGTACAATAGTATGGTAATTGTTGGAATTATCAAAATGCGAAAATCTGTAATGTAGAAGCTATATCCTTTTTCAGCAAAAACAAACACAAACTATTTATTCGTAGCCATATACACATACTGCTCTATAAATCTAATGCAAGCAATGCATTTTTTAAATCTTTAAAAACACTAGTACAAGCTAGAATGCATTAAATAAACTCCTGGGGTCATTCAACAAATTGTCAAGATTGACTAGACACCCTGAATTGGCAACGGACAGTTGCAGGCATTTCTCATTTCCTCCATGTTAAAAGGGTAAGCATGACTAAAATCCACAAGTAAACTTAGATTATATCCACATTCTGATCAGGGTTGACTCCTTGAATTCTGTCTCCGGTGACCTGTTACTTGAAGTCAAATTCATGGTTAAGGCAAACCCGTTAACAGGAAAACACAAGTTATAAACCAATCGGATGATAGCGTCTACAATAAAAAATGCTTCAATAGTATTCTATTTTTAGAAAGATAATTTCAATGGCTGTCATGTGTGCCCATAATGAATTTCTCAAGACTCATAATAACATTCTAATCAAAATAACTAGGGAGAAAACGTCAAAATTTAGTTTCAATGTTATTTCATTTCATTACATTTACAAAAAGGACAGAACTATCAAGTAGATAGATGAACACCTTAGAATTCAGTAAACTATATCAAACTTGATATTTATCTTTGACTTTGAAATTGTTAATTTTTAAAGAATCTGTAAACGTCAAATTCAAAAAGCATTGTGGTTGCACACCTATATAAATATTTGTCTCCACTCTACAGGGTTGCCTGGTAGACCCTTAACATGCTTAAGGTCTTAGGATCCTTCACATTAGAAAAGGTAACACTGGGTGCGCACGTCTATCATGTCTATTGTGCTATTCGGATTTGTAGAATGTTTTCCTCGCGAATATTTGGCTGTAGCAACAACTACCTTTTACAAATTACAGGTGCATGTTTAACTTATTATTTATTAAACCTATTAATCTATAGCTTCCCAACGGATGATATCTCGGATGAGATCGATTCTTTGTGAGCTATCATTCCTTGCAGTTACTCACTCGATGAAAGGAACACGCAAGAGAGTATGATATACCACGAATTTTATGAGTAACTGACTATACTGCATGTAAATGTGTAAGTTTTCTTTTCCTGCGCTTGGAGCTATTGCCTATCAGCTAGAAGAGATCATGGGCCTGCTCCCATTACTGAGTCAATTAATGTGTGATATGCTGGAATAAGATTACGTGTGATGCCCTTAAGGGATGATGCTATCAGTCGCTCATTGTATCACTTGCAACAACCGTGGCACACTCCACACAGGAATGAAGATCCGTATTTATTTCCAGAATTCAGATCACTTTGAACACGGCGCAAGTTTCACATGTTATTGCGAGTGTTACGACATTTTATACACGCAACCGTATGCGCGTCATGCAACGCGTAAAGGAAGTGAGCCTTACTCGTTGCATTACAAGTCGCATTCTTATTCAATGGGTGTGGTCCAGTTTGCAGACTCAAAAGCTTATTGGACAATTGTGTTTCGGGTGTCGTCTATCAGGCTGTAGATAGCCCTAGGTCATCACGAGTATTAATAACGCGTAACACGCTTGTCGAGGTGCGCGTGTGTTAAGCGTCATAGGCGTAAGGGAGTGTAATACACGTATGCAGTCGCAGTATGCGAAATTAAAGACGTGAAGTTTTTAGAATAAGAATCTTTATGACGGTGATTTAATGTTTGCTAAATAATATAGTTTAGTTTTAAAATAATGTGCAGCTAAGATTCGCCGGTATCCACTACTCAAGATATTGGACCTGCGGTAGAGGATAATAGCAACAAAAGGTCGGGCTGAGAGAGCATAGCTTTTTACAAATGCATTGCCTTATGCTGTATTGGGTAAGACCCGTTTTGTAGGCAATACAGACTACATTGATACGGATATCTTCTCCCATGTGAAGTGTACCAAAGTAAACTACATAGCTTGCTTACATAATAGGTTTCACTTTACAAAGTGGCCCAATAAGATTTCGATTTTATTTCATTTTTGTTAATCTCATGAACATCCTTAACCTAAAATTCATTAGTAAGTGCTAAATCCTGTGGAACAAGAGTTATCATATATACAGCTCATAAATATATATATATATATATATATATAGTTCTCAATTCTTGTACTTACCGATCCCCCTCTGGCATTTCCCAGGCTGATTAAAAGAATAAAATTCTTATAAAAGGTTGTAAATTTACAATTATATTTCTATCCATATCGTGTTAAAAGGATTGTGAACAGAGGACATTTTTATATCGGGAGAACTTCAGGTTTGTAGACTAATTAATACATAAACATGTGTTCTTTCCGCTGATAAGGAGTGATAGCTGTAACTCAATATATTCACACACTTTAGCATTCGTTTCTGGAGAGGAGAAAAAGTCACATGGCTCAGCACAACAGCCAAAGCAAAGTGAAAAGATAGTTGTTACCGATATGGATTTTCACCTGAAATGGGTAAATTTTGTACACAGTTGATCAAATTAATATAAAAATAAACGAACATGATGGATTAATAGTGTTGAGAGTAAGGCCATGTTGGATTTCGCAGATTTGAGTCAGTGCATTTAGGGAGTGTTCAGAAATACTCTGGTGGGGGGCTGGAAAATATGTAGGGGGTCATAAAATTTTAGGAGTTCTGAATAGGGGGGGTTAAAAAAGTTTTGGGTGTATGAACAGGTCCATTAAGTTTTAGGTCCATTAAGAGGGGGGGTCGAAAACGTTTTGGGTTCGCGAAGAGGGGGGTTAAAAAAATTTCCAGCCCCCCCCCATCAAAGTATTTCTGAACACTCCCTTACGCGGTTTCGTTGCCAGCGTGGACAAATCGCCCTCTGTGCGTGTGTATGATTATGTACACGCGCGATTCCAATCCAATGGGTTATTCCTTCATGACCCCAATCTGCCACTACGAAATCCAACATTGTGTTACTCTCAACTTGAGACGAGACAGACTATAGATGGAAATACATATGCGTTAATCTGGATGTTTCACCAAATTGTCAATTTGTTAGGAAATGCATTTTGTACTCGAGCTTAACTTACGTATATCAGTCGCTTGTTTTCAACTCAAATTGACCTTTTCGGTAAATCCCATAAGCATTTGTGGGTAGACATGTGATGTCGTCACGCCAATGTGCATATCGTTACCGCGCTTTACAATGCGCAGTAGCGATGTACGCACTTATGGATGATAATATCATGGTGCTCTAGTGCTGCTACTCTAGTGCTGAATATGCCTGCCCAGTGTGGGAAGATCAACTCATGTCAAGAAGGTGGACCCAGCACTCAACTCATGCTGCCGACTTATCACTGGATGCCTCCGATCAACACCAACGGAGAGTCTCTACACCTTAGGTGCTATAGCCCCTCCAGATGTACGTCGGCAAGTGACCAGCATGCGAGAGCGTGAGCGTCAGACCACTGATATGAAGCACCCCATGTTCAACCAGACTGATGCACCCAAACGCCTTACATCCAGGGGAAGCTTCCTAAGCAAAGTTCATCCTCTTGGGACAGTCTCCAAGGAAGCGGAAAGACTCACCCTGTGGAAAGAGAGATTTCCCAATTCATCAGCTATGGGACTGCAACCCAGTGAGCAGCTACCACCTGGAGCTGATTCCACATGGCCTGAGTGGCGGTGTCTCAACAGACTAAGATCAGGGGTCGGAAGGTGCAAGGTCGCTTTGCAGAAATGGGGCTACCTACCAGAAGGGCAAAACACTACCTGTGAGTGTGGAACGATTCCACAGACTATGGAACACCTGTTGGTGTGTCCACAGATGGGGCAACACTGCACACATGAGGACCTAGCTGAATTCAACGATTCTGCTCGTCACTGCGTCAGCCGTTGGCTCGGGCGCATTTGACCCTGCGCTTGGACACGCTAAGAAGAAGAAGAGGTGCTCAAATATTTTGCAACCACTTGCAGAAAGATGTCTCCTCCACTGATGTAAAGACAATATATACAACGCGCATGTGACGCATGTGTCGAATACAAATTCCTTTTACGACTTAATTTCTTTTATCAGCCTCAATTTGTAGAGACGACGACTACAACATCAAGACATACTCAAGGACTTCCCTTTCTTGGCATTTTACACTCGTAGTGGTTTCGATGTCACCTCAAGTCGGTAAATATTATTTTATGCTATTATAGTTTGCTTTAAGGAAATAAGCATACTCATATGACTTTAAATGTACACTTGCGGATACATGATCCAGATCTTAACACTACCATGACTACAAATCAGACATGGCCATCCTAGCCTTGACATATGAAGAAAGAAATTCTGGGGTGGGTGTGTGTGTGTGTGTGTGTGTGTGTGTGTGTCAGGTGGCGCTGTGTAGCGCTGCTGTGGTCTTCACAAGAGTACGCCATCTCACTCGATCTGATGCCAAGTGCGTTGCACCTTGCATTCCTTGGTTAGAAACCAGTTTCACGTCATTAGTCCAAGATGTTGGTGGACGTCCTCTTCCTCGTTTGCCTTCCATAGCCCCTTGCAAATCTGTTTTTCTACACCTCCATGTTTCCTGACAATATGGCCAAAGTACTTCAGCTTTCTCTCCATTATGCCGCTTCTGATGGTTAGACTTGTACCAATCTTGTCGAGGATCCAGGAGTTTGTTCTCCTGTCTTTCCATGTCACTCGTAGAAGCCTCCTGTAACACCACATCTCAAATTTAACTACATAGGCTGCATATTAACTGAGAAAATTAAAAAGATGAACCCTAAAATGTCGCGCGCATGTAACATCTCCACCTATTTACTGGCCCAACTCAAAACGCATGGCCATATTCAAATTGCTTCACCTCCTCAATCTGCTGTCCGTCTATCACAAACTCATCACTTTTCCGCTCTCTGTTAATTAATTTTTCAAGATTTAGCAAAAACCGACATTTTATGAATTTCGGAAAACCCCCAATAATTGACAATTTTGGTCATTGGCAAAAGGTTAAACAAATTCATAATAAAAAAAAAAAAGAAATAAGATTTTTGATTAATTCTTTTTGATTTGATAAGCAATTGCCAAGCTCTTAAAACTGACACACTAAAATAAGATTCAAAACGGTAAAAGGGGGGGGTTCTAAAAAGAGAGTCAATCTGTTTAGTTGAAAAGTGCGCAAAGTCCACTAATAATTATTGTTTTAAACAAAAGATGTAATAAAAAATATACGAAGTTTGAAAAATTCAAATAAATACATAATTTTGGTTCACTATGATGATACCTTAATCCACAAGCAATATCAACCAAATCAACCAAACTAAAATTGCCATATCAGAAAAATGTGCTTTTCTCAGAATTGTACTTTGTGGACATTTTGCCACTAAACTCTTCATATAGACAGTCATTTCTTCTAATATTGTCAGTTTATAGCAAAAAAGTGTGCAATTTAATTTAGTTATCAGTTCATTTTAACGATATCGCTGTTTAATAAATTAATTTGTTCAACCGCTTCAGATATCAAAAGTGTATAATAAGAACCATACGGTATTATGTTGTATTAGCAGGTGCAGTGAAATAATGACACAAAAACTTCATAATAAACTTTTTTCAAAGATATCGTTATTAATTTTAATATGTTCTTATGTAGCTGTCGTTCTTTGCTTAAGCCCTGTTATGGCCAAAGAATCACTTTACTCCTTATGCGTACTTTCAGAAAACGCGAACTATTTTCGGACTGAAATTAGATAATCCATTTAAAGTCAACACCCACTTTGTTGACGATTTTGGAAATATCTTCACGGGGGAGTATAAATTTCAAATTCAATTACCACATTAACCAACTTTATTTTGAAAGTCACCTCACTCTGTGGAAGATTCAGGTCGAGTTTTTCTCAGGGGTGTATAAAATTTAATTAGAGCTGCCTAATGTGTTCATTCCGTTTGAAATGCATGTTAAAATGTACAAAATCTTCCACAGGAGAGTGTGGATTTTAAGGTTCGTCTGAACCCTGGAATTATGGAAACTTTCGGGCCTCATAACTTCTAAATTTAGACAACAATTCAGAAGTTATGAGGCCCGAAAGTTTCCATAATTCCAGGGTTCAGACCTACCTTAAATGGAATAGCCCTATCATCAAATTCTGTTCAGTGCAACCAATATGACAACGTTGTTTTAAATGAAGCTGCACCAAATGAAGCTATTTATCCACAATATATTAGTCAATCTCACAAGAAAATGTTAGTTTCGAAATACTGAGAAACTCACAAATCATGAGAATTACGCTTTATAAATAGAAAGTATATGGGGAGTTAATTACATAGGCATTCACCCACGGTGATATTTGAATTTGACAATATTTAAAGAATTATAAAACTCTAAAACGTCTTAGCCAAGCTACCTTTAAAGTGTAATTTTTAGCGTCTACTGAGCATTTATATAACCAAGTCTCTCCCTGCCAGTTTATAGTAATTGTGATTAAAATGTTATTATACATTCACTCAGAGCAGCCATTGACGTTAACACTTCCGAACAGATAATGATATTGAAGCAAATCGCAATTCCAAACATTGTATAAAAGCGGTATCATTCGATTCGTATGTAACGCACGTTTTCCTTATACCGAGTTTGCCATTAACATGAATTTGTTTTTACTTCAAGTAACAACGCACCGGGGACAGAATTCAGGGAGTCAACCCTGATCAGAATGTAAATACAATAGCATTAATTTGTGGATTTTAGTCGTGTTTACCCTTTTAACATGAAGGAAATGAAAAATGCCTCCAACTGTCCGTTGCCAATCCAACCTGTCTAGTTAATCTTGACAATTTATAGAATGACCCGAGGAGTTTGTTAAATTTGTTTTAAATCATTCTAGCTTGTATAGTCCTTACGTATTGCTTGTATGGCGTTCATTGACGAGTAAAGACTATTTATTTGTGTTTAGAGGATATAACATCTGCATTACAGATATGTAGAGAATACCCTCGCTAAGATTACTTTATAATTCCATCAATTACTATGGGCGTAATTGGACTAGCATCCAGTAAGTCGGGTGGTGTTGATAAAGCAACCGCTTAAAGTTCTCATTTAAATGGCAACAACTCTCTATTCCGAAGGCTCCCTAGTACGAAGGCTCCTTAGTCCGAAGGTTCGCTAGTCCGAACACGTAATTTACCATTCGCTAGTCCAAGTTCTGAAACGGGTTCTCTAGTTCGAATATCGGGTTCTCTAGTCTGAGGGTTCGTTAGTCCGAATAATAATTAAGGTTCTCTAGTCCGAATATAGAATAAGGCTCGCTAACCCTGACCTTAACCCTAACCCAAACCCTACCCCTATACCATAACCCTATCCCTAACCCTAAACCCTAACCCTAACCCTATATTATATAAACTTTAACCCTAAAACTGACCCTTATTCTATATTCGGACTAGAGAACCTTCGGATTAGCGAACTTAATTTGGTTTTCGGACTATAGCGACCCTTCGGACTAGAGAACCTTCGGACTAGCGACCCTTCGGTCTAGAGAGAAGTCACGATTTAAATATGGTCTGTTGAAGTGTAAGCTTTCACGTATGGCTGGTATCATAAAATAAAAGATGACACCTCCCATCATCAAAATTATATGCTTTCTCCCCATCTTCATTTATCCTCATGAAAATGTCATGGGCTTGTTTTTGTTTTGTTTTATTTTATTTAACATTCTCTATATTCGTGTTTTTCATTCAAGACATTTTTGCACTCATAGTTCCCATATTGTTAATTATTTCCTTGTTCAAAAAGTTGCCAGAGCTGTTTGGTAACTGAGCCTTAACCTTTCGAGATATCTGTAATTTCGCTAATACTACTAACACCAAGCCTGTGTTTATCAATTCATATAGATTATGTAATCAGTATCTCATGACGATAGATGAAAGCTTCCGGTGAAACCTGAAAAAAAAAGCAAAAACAAATATCACACAGTTTGGGAACTTGTTCTAGTTTCTTGATGCTTTTATATATTTATCCAATCATAATTTTCCGGCTTAGAATATGTATAGAATGTGTGCATTTGTAGATAAGTATGTTATTACCATTCTTATACTTTTAGTATACTTTTATTTTTTAGCATTTTGGTTAGAGAAATGGGTCACCGGTAATTCAAGCCCTTTGGGAAAAACACAATAGCAAACATTATTGAATATCATCCGTGATCACTTTACACTTAACAGTTTCACGAAATGACCGCCTTTTTAGGCGATAATTATATTATCCTATGAAGATATTTAACTCTCAAGAGGCAAAAAAAAAAGTAATTTTAGTGATTACGTTTTTGTGATTCTCAGAAGTAAACCGGAAAATATTTAACCAGAGGCAAAATATTGTTTTGGAAGTAAAGGGATGTGGCATAAAACAGGCAATCAAACAATAGCACTGACTGGGCTATTCCATTTAAAATCCACACTACCCCTGTGGAAGATTTTGGAAATATCTTCCACAGGGGGAGTATGAATTATAAATGGTATGAACACATTAGCAGTTAGATTTGAAAATTGCCCCTAACACCCCCACCCCCTCTGTGGAAGATCCAGATTGAATCTTTCGTATAGAGTGTATACAATTCAAATGGAGTTGCTTAATGTGTTCATTCCATTTGAAATTCATACTCCTCCTGTGGAAGATATTTCCACAATCTTCCACAAGGTGTAGTATGGATTTAAAACGGAATTGCCCACTATGCTGAGGACAAAAATATCATTACTTCTCCGTTCGTTTTAAAGCCATATCATTTTTCTCGTCCGTCTCATGAGCTGTGCGAAAACCACGATTTTTTTTTTGTTATGGGAATTGATATATCTCATGCCTATTATTTGTTTATTTTGTTTATCATGTGTGGTGTTTTCAGGTAGCCCCATTTAAAATTCACACTCAATGTGTGAAAGAGTAAGGTCATGTCTTCCATAGGGGGTATGGATTTTGTTTGTCACATTGACGCAATTTTCACTGATGTTTTCTTTAGGGAGGGTTTTCCATCTAGAGAGCGACAAAGTCTTCAAATCATTATTATAAAGCTCTCTCTAATCATAAATATTTTCTTTCCAATACCAAAGTTGACGCCAAACAGGGTTAAGGTGTTTAACAAGATTACATTACTTAAAAGTAATGTAATCTTGTTAAACACCTAACCCTAACCAAACATCAAAAAACCTCAATTCACAAAGCGTAGGCACAAGCAGGTATCCCACGTGATGCGATTGCGTCATCATGAGAACAGTCATATGGCGACGAAAAGCTTCGGCCGGACAAGCTACACCCCCGTGACAAGGTAGGCACTCGCACGGGTGTGGCACCCGAGGGGTCTGGGTTCAAAACCGCACCCGAGAAAAAAGTTTTCACCTCGTCTTCTTTCTTTCTTTCTTTGTTTCTTCTTTCCTTCTTTCCTTCTCCCTTGCCAAAAACAACTGAGGCGTCAGGTGCAGGATATTGGGGAAATTAAGTACTGGGATCCGACTTGAAAAAGTAGGGAATATTGCTGACAAATCGTGTGATTTCCTCCCATTTATTTATTTATTTTATTTATTTATTTATTTATTTATTTATTTATTTATTTATTTATTTATTTATTTATTTATTTATTTATTTATTTATTTATTTAATTTTGTATAGTGAAACAAATGTTACAAACCTATTAATAGTGAGTTCGTAAACAAATATTGAAGTGGTATACAATCAGTGACAGAAAAACTATTTATTTACAATAAATAAACATACATGAATAAATAAGATAATAAATTAATTAATATAAAAATAACATTAAAAACATTTTTTTGTTTATTTAATTTTAGTTTATTTAATTATTATTTTATTTCATTTATTTATTTTTTCATTTATTTATTTACTAATTTATTGGTTTATTATTTTACTTATTTCATTTTAATATATTTTTTTATTTATTAGTGTAATTGTTTATTTATTAACTTCTGGAACCACTGCCTTCTTCGTTACTCGCAATGTTCAGTCTGCACTAATGGATGACACGCTGTCGGTAACTCTTTAGATAGAGGCAGCTCTGAATAAGTCGTCATCTCGTCATCTCTAAATTATCTTATCATCTCGAAATTATGTCGTCACTTATGTTGTCATTTATCTCATCATCTCGAAATTATGTTGTCACTTATGTCATCATTTATCTCGTCATCTCGAAATTATGTCGTAATCTCGAAATTATGTTGTCATTTATCTTGTCATTTATCTCATCATCTCGAAATTATGTTGTCACTTATGTCGTCATTTATCTCGTCATCTGGATATAATAATAATAATAATAATAATAGCTTTATTTATACACGGTAAAAACATGTTCAATACAGTATTGTTCTTCCACATGTCCGTGTGGATATTAAAAATATTACTAACAAACACAAGTTAGTTTAAAATATAATACATTAGTGTACATAGACTAAAAAAAACTAAAATTAATACGATCTTTTACAAAGGACAAAATATATATAATAAATAAAATAGTAACCCTGCATTCTTCCTCATACAGTCTCACTCTCACATGCACTCCTCTCTCACCCTCTCAACACACACCCTCCATACATCTTTCACAATAAAACGTTATTATATGATTTATGTACAAGTTATATTTAAATTATTAAAACACATCATCAAGACCACTATTGCACAAAAACATACAAAATGATAAATTATTCAAAAATATTAGGAAATAAATTATTAAAACATGATCATGATAATTTGCAGGCCCACTATTGCACAAATACAGAAATTTCAAATTAATATAAAATACTATAAAAGTAGCACCTACGGTCATCTTCATACAATCACACATATTCCCACCATGAAACAACATACACTCCACTCACCCCTCACTTACATACACGCACTCCAACTCACCAAGCATATTGTTAAAGCCTTTCATCCCCTCAACACGCATCATCCATACCCAAGATCCATACATCATATACGATTTATATACAAATTAAATTTAACTTATTAAAACACGTCATCAAGATCACTATTACATAAATAATACAGATATTGAACAATATAAATATACAAAATGATAAATTATTCACAAATATTAAGAAATAAGTTGTTTAAAATGTTTCACATTGCACATGCTTCTAGCATTGTCATGTATCGAGTTCCACAGTTGAGCACCTCTATAACTAAAGCTACGCTTCTTATATTCAGTATTTGGCTTATCCATGATAAAAACATCTTTATTTCTGGTGTTATAACACGTTTCTTTTTTAACAAATCTATTGCACAGATATTTTGGTGCTTGATTGTTTACTATTTTATGCATTGTAACTGCTTCGTTTATGTATAACTTTTCTTCAAGATTTTTCCAGTTTAGAACATTTAAAGCTTCTGTACTTGACTCATATCTACTTACACCTGTAATAATTTTTGCTGCTCTGTTTTGTAAGACTTGAAGTTTATTACTAAGGGTTTTGTTACATCTTCCCCAAACAACATTGCAATAGTCAAAGTGAGTGGCAACAATGCTTTTATAAAGTAGACACTGATGGTGTTTGGGGATAAAATTAGCGGCTCTCCTTAGAAAATACAAACCAGTTAAAACTTTCTTTCTCACTTGGTCAATCTGATTGTTCCATAACAGTTTATCATCAACTTCAATGCCAAGGTGTTTACAATGATTAACCCTTTGAAGACGGGTTCCTTTTATGTTTACATTAAGATCATCGTTACATAAATTTGCAAGTTTTTGTGGCGTACCAATTAACATAAAATGGGTTTTGTCAACATTAAGACTTAATTTGTTACTTGCAAGCCAGTTGTCAACATTATTTAAATCATTATTTAGTATTCTAACAATATCATTAACATCTTTGGAAGAATAATAAATTGCTGTATCGTCAGCATACATGCTCACCTTTACATTAACATATTTAGGCAGTTCATTAACATATAAAATAAACAATAGCGGCCCAAGTATTGAGCCTTGTGGAATTCCACAAGAACTTCTTTGGTCATTAGACTTTGACCCATTTACACCAGTTATATGAGATCTATCACTAAGGTAACTTCTGAACCAGTTGACAACATGATCATCCATACCAAAATTTGGCAATTTATCAATTAAAATATTGTGATTCACTGTGTCGAAAGCCTTTCTTAGATCTAACATTACAAGACCAATGTACTCACCATCATCAATTGATTTTACCCAATCCTCTGTAATGTTTAATAATGCGGAAGATGTTGAAAAACCTGGCCGAAAACCTGACTGGCTATCATGCAACATATCATTTGAGTTTAGAAAAGGGTAAATTTGGTCAAATACAGCACGCTCGATGATTTTTGATAAAATGGGAAGAATTGATATTGGTCTGTAATTACCTGGATTTGTATTATCACCACCTTTATAAACTGGGCAAATTCGGGCTTTCTTCCATCTGCATGGAAAGGTACCTGATTTAAGGGATAAATTAACAAGAAATGTCACAATGGGAGTAATTTCGATTGCTGACACCTTGAGTAACTTTGATGGAATATCATCAACACCAGTAGCTTTCTTATCGGAGAGTGTACATAGTTGATTTAAAACATAATCTTCATTAACATTATTAAATATAAAAGCATATCATTATACAAATTATTTGTTTCATCATGATGGTTTTCAGTATTAACAACAGGAATCTTGTCAGCTATACTTGGTCCAACATTTGCAAAATATTCATTCAATACATCAGCAACATCTTTAGAATTTGTACATTCACCATGTTCAGTTTTAATACATCTAACATCGGTTTTCTTGTTTTCTATCTTGAAATTATGTTGTCACTTATGTCGTCAATTATCATATGATGTCGTCATCTCGAAATTATCTCATCATCTCGAAATTATGTCACTTTTGTTGTCATATATCTCATTATCTCGAAATTATGTCATCACTTATGTCGTCATTTATCTCGTCATCTCGAATTTATGTTGTCACTTATGTCGTCATTTATCTCGTCATCTCAAAATTATGTTGTGATTTATGTCGTCATTTATCTCCTCATCTCGAATTTATGTCGTCATCTCGAAATTATCTCATCATCTCGAAATTATGTCGTTACTTATGTCGTCATTTATCTCATCATCTCGAAATTATGTTGTCATTTATGTCGTCATTTATCTCGTCATCTCGAAATTATGTCGTCATCTCGAAATTATCTCATCATCTCGAAATTATGTTGTCACTTATGTTGTCATTTATCTCATCATCTCGAAATTATGTTGTCATTTATGTCGTCATTTATCTCGTCATCTCGAAATTATGTCGTCATCTCGAAATTATCTCATCATCTCGAAATTATGTCGTCACTTATGTTGTCATTTATCTCATCATCTCGAAATTATATCGTCATTTATCTCGTCATCTTGAAATTATGTTGTCACTTATGTCGTCATTTATCTCATCATCTCGAAATTATGTCGTCATCTCGAAATTATCTCATCATCTCGAAATTATGCCGTTATTTATGTCGTCATTTATCTCATCATCTCGAAATTATGTTGTCATTTATGTCGTCATTTATCTCGTCATCTCGAAATTATGTCGTCATCTCGAAATTATCTCATCATCTCGAAATTATGTTGTCACTTATGTTGTCATTTATCTCATCATCTCGAAATTATGTTGTCATTTATGTCGTCATTTATCTCGTCATCTCGAAATTATGTCGTCATCTCGAAATTATCTCATCATCTCGAAATTATGTTGTCACTTATGTTGTAATTTAAATCATCATCCCGAAATTATGTTGTCGCTTATGTCATCATTTATGTCGTCAATGTTAGTGTCTTGGGTGTTTGATGTGATCATGTATTAAATCTAACAAAACAGTATTTAATGTTCAATTCTAGACCTGGCAATACCAACATCTATCCCACTACACGTACCTATATTTCAAGCTCTTGTTAACATAGATTTTCGTTTCTTTTTCAACTTATTCATCCTTTCTGCTTTGGGGGGGGGGGTATTTTTTACTCTACAAACTGTACATTTGTTTGCAAATTGAGGGCGATATTTTTAAGTTTAAATTAGCCAAATAATATATTTTTTTAAATTTCGTAGCTATTTGTTACTCTTTTCCTGGTGTTTTAATGCCATTATACCAATGTGTACCTCTTGTGACCTTTTCTTTAAAATGACGTAGTTTTACATGCTATCAAACAACCGTGCCATGGGCGAAAACAATGGAACGATGGGTCCAAAAACTGGCTACGCCACTGGCCACAAGTATGATTAATTGTCAGTATTAATTATTCTTGCATTGGTGGTATGTAAAATTATCAACAAGCAACGCACCCTGTTTGTGCACAATAGGTAGGTCCGTGGGACCCATTCTCATTAGCTAACCAACGGCTGCACGGATTTTTGTATTGGCAAATCAGACGTAAAAAGTCAAACAATTACAAAAACCAAAAAAACAGCAGTCGGCAAAACCCCTCTTACTACTAAATATACGAGAGAAAACTATCCGAACCAATGTGCGTGATAAGTCTGACTGCAAAATACTTGCATTTCAGATGCAGATAATATAAAAGTCTGAACATTCTGGTTATTATGCGGTGTGTCATAATTAAACTGTTTTTAATTGCAAACTTATAAAGGCAATAATGCATCACTTTTTGCAAACAAACATCATTATTTTGAAACAAGGTTTGTCATTCCACATGTCAGAATCATAAAGGAAATGGGTACAATCTTCACCAGAAGATCCTGAATTGCTTGGCTGATTCAAGGACCAGTCAGTGTAGTCTACTTGATTCCCATCACTCCACTCGAATGTTCCTTCAGTAGTGCGGTCATTCAATCCGATCCACGACTGCAACAATAAAGCCCAAGAATAGATTTTGTTACTAATCAACACTTCGTAAAGTTAATGGGTCACAACACAAAACGTTATAATCGTGAAAACGTAAGTCTCTTATACGTAAAGTTTTGTTGATAATCTTACCATGCTGTTGATGACAAATTTAATGGAAAAGATATTATTCGACGACGATATTCGTTGACCAGTAAGACTTGAGGAGATTTTATGGACACAAATCGAGCCGGCTAATGCCAACAATGTATGTATAATCGGTCTAAGTTAACGAAATAGGCCAGCTCCGTTCTCAACATTTCGCCAAATTATCTGACTTAAGTTTGGTCTTAACCCGGGAATTATGATCACTTTTGGGCCCCATAACTGCTCAATTGTTGGTCTAAATCATATTTTGAAAAGGCGAATCCCTCTGTGACGTCAACTTTTTTTTTTGCAACATTAACATTTTTTCTAATTATTAATTTTCAAAAAAGTTTTTGAATTTTGCCTAACTTTGAGAAATATTCACCATAAATGGTTGAAAAAATGCTCAATGTTTTTGTAAAACAAATCACCAAGAAGCATGATTTTCACCCAAGTTGGTCAAAATTTAAAAAAAAAAATAATATCTAGTTTTTATAAATCATCGCGAATTAAACAAATGAAAACAAAATCTGATGTCAGGAGACATGCTACATGAAATAATAAATGCTTTACCTCGTGTTCTCTCCCGTTCAAAACGCCACAGTCTCTAAGCTACCCTTTAAGTTTTTAAGCTTTAACATGGTCAAAATGCAATACGATAGCTAAGTTATTAGTCAGTTTTCAGATAAATTCTTTCACTATCTGCACAAAGCAGCAAATTTAAGTGCAATCAAATGTCGAATCTTCTAGAAAACTAAATTACACACTATTCTCGGCATCATTTGTGTATTGCATTATTTAAGTTAAGACAGACGAAGTTTCTTCAAACTGTTAAGACGTGATGGAAATACATGTAAGAGTTTGACAGAGCAATCAATGGGTTGAATTTAGAGATGATTGAACCCAGGACCTCGTAATTCTACACGTATTATCAAGTCTGAGGTTATTCGTTATGAATTCGGCAGAGTGGCGAATCGAGAATTTTGAGCAAATTGAGTTTTTGTATGCTTATGATTATGTTTCAGGTTATGTTTTATTTCCACCAAAAATTTATGGTAAATCTTACTCACCGACGTAGTTATTGAAATTCTGATTTGGGCGAATCGCGCCTTAAGTGCGATAAATGAATTCGGCAGAGAGACGAATCGTATACTTAGCTGTACAAATCATGTTGATATATAGTATTGTATAGCGGGAAACCCCGAATTTTCTATATTACATGTCCTATACTAATAAAGTCTGCACAAAAGTAACTCAGCTGTTATAAATACGCCTATAGATTCAGAACAAATAATTGTTTTCACAATATTTCAACATAAAAAGAAGGATGATTTATTTACGCGCATTTTGATATTGATAATACAGCAGTGTTTTGAAAGAAAAATTAATTTAAAAGTTGCGGTTACTTGTATTGATTTGAATTAGCACGAAGATAATGGCGGGCTTTATGTGTTTACAGTGTTGGCATTATAACCATTGATCGCTATAAACTGCAACTTTTAAATTCGGGTATTTTTCTGTAAAAAAAAATAACTGTGTTGTCAATATTGAACGACATTTGACGAATAGGGTATCAAAATGCCTGTAAATAAATCATCTTTCTCTCTATGTTGAAATATTGGGAAAACAATTATTAGTTCTGAATCTATAAGCGTATTTATAACAGCTAAGTTACTTTTTGTACAGACTTTATATTTAATACCAACGTATAGCTGTAGGTATCTTCTATCCAGTGATACCAAAATAAGTACAAACATTCCCCACATTATATTGCTGTGGTTTAATAATGTGAGTGCCCGCCCGTGAAATTGGAAAATCCCGAAAAATCATACGCAAAATATACGCCAATATTGTTATTTTTGCTTTAAAATCCGGGAGTTTTTGCTAAATATTACAGGGATGACTATTTAAAAATTATATAGCAAGTTAAGTCTACATAGCCTTAGGACAACCAGTAATTTCTACACAAAGCCCCAGATCAAGAATGCGTGGTATGGTTTACACGTAGTTGAATGCGTATTCGACCTCTCTCTGCGCAGTGGTAGAGGCATTTTGGATACAGCATAAAGCCGAATAGCTATTAAAACGCGTTTTGAGGGATATATCGATCATTTCAGAACATGCAAGTATTGCCAATAATTCGTGTACATTCACTTCTATAATATACATTTCAAATGAGTGCTCACGAATATTCTAAATTTTAGAAGGACCAATGGAATGGTATCAAGATTTTCAAACGCCGTTTATTCAGAACAGCAATTTTGCGTATTCGGCACTCTGCCGAGTTCATAAAAATATATATGACAATATCATAGTAGATTTTCCAAAACCTGATTGGTTTGACTTTGAAATCCGTATAGCGGAGGATTTTTGTTCTGAAATTGTCAAAATGAAGCTGAGTGAGACGCCCAGGATCCGACTTAAGGGAATACTAGTTTTACCTGTAATCGGAATATTGGGGAACTCAAAATCACTATAAATTTTAAACAAATGTTGATTTAAAAATATTTTACGTGATATTTTCACATTTTTAATTCTTATATTTATATTAAAAGTATATCGAGTGTGCAGTTTTTTTAGCTAGTTTAATAATTCATATTTATTGAACATCCTAACAAATGTGTTTTTCAATCAAAAACTGATCAAAATTCTGTTAACCAAAACCAAATATGGCATCCCGCATATTCGGATTTCAGAGGGTCTAATATAATTCGTACAGTTAGCCATCGATGATGGAATACCCGCGAGGTAGAGTACTTATGGCAGATTTCATCTACACGATACCTTTTCAGGAAATTGTTAATTGAAATGTCATAAAAATCCCGAGGTTGTCGTTGCTTAGGGGCCGTCCATAATTTTCGCCATTTTCACTTACGTACAAAGCGTACGTAACTTTTTACCCCCCTCCCTCCCTCGAGTTACGTAAAAATAAAATGGCGAAGTATTTCGCATATACTACTTAGCAAAATTGAGATGTTGGGTTGGGGTTGTGGTAGCTTGTGGTTAGACTTTAGGTTAAAGGTTTGATTAGGGTTAGTGTTCTAGGAGGACAGTTGGTTCTGGATTAATATTTTTTTACAGATAAGTTAAGAAATGCTAAAAAAACCTTCCTTTTAAACCATATTTCCATGAAAACGAGAGCCATCAATAAATTAAAATATAGCTTAAAATGCAGCCCGAATCTAAACTAAATGACTAATGCACCCCAAAATCTGCCGAACACCCAATACACGCTATTCCAATAAGAACCCCCCGGGATCACATCATATATATAGGGGAACCAGGGGGACATCCCTTTGGCATGTTTGGTGTATGTTCTTGCAATTAAACTATGTGTTTCATATCTTTTATCGCAATGCCAACAGTGACAATCCACTCTTGAGCCTTTGCTGCCATTGATCCTAGCGCAGATAGAAAATATTTTCTTAATGTATTTTGGTATGAAATAAAATTAAGCATAATGTAAAATAGGACCACTGTGCATAGACTCTAAATTAAAGAGAAAATCATTGTTTGCATGGCATGTTATAGAAATTGTTAAAACGAATTGAACAATTTTAGGTCAATTGGTTATAACGTATGAATAAAATAATGGAAAATACCATAATTTTTCAGTTTCATTTTTTTTATTGCTCAAATAAATCGCCATTTTTCTTACGTACACATGCCCAGGATTTTTATCCCCTCCCTCCCTCTTACGTACGCTTTGTACGTAAGTGAAAATGGCGAAAATTATGGACGGCCCCTTAATATACAGGGTGTCTCAAAAAATGTAACATAAAACCTTGCATTTTGAAACTACTTTCGCACCAAATTTATATCAGTGATAATAATAATAACAATAATAAACAAAGATTTATAACGCCCCATGCAAAAAAAGCCTCAAGATGCTTTACAGAGAAAAACATGCAAAACAACTGAATAAAAAATCTAAAACTTAAACTTACACATGGTACGACTTGATATAGACAACATTATGATAATACATGTACAACTAAACATGAAAAAATAGACAGCAATTAAATAATCAAAAGCATTTTGCTCCCATTGAATGGCAAGTTGGGTTGGGTGTTAAATGCATAAATGAATTAACGAATAAACAATATAAAGTATGAAGATTAAGCGAATGTGACCGGCATATAAAAACGAGAAATCACCCAAGAGAGGAGAGGTTACTAGCATGTGCACTTTCAGCAAGATAAAGGCAACAGCATCTTGCTCCCAATGGTGGAAAGTCAGCTGGGTTTAATTGCACAAAGAGAACCGATACACAAAAATACAGCATTACTGATCCTGATAAAAATACATAGTAAAAAGATGCGTCTTGAGCATGGACTTGAAAACGTCGACAGATGACGATTGACGGATTACATTTGGAATCTGGTATCATAAATTAGCAGCAGCGAATGAGAAGGACCTAGCACCATACGATTTTGTAGATGGATTCGATGTTACCAATTGACATTCAGAAGCTGATCTTAACATTCCATTTGGCACGAATTGGTGGACAAGATCTTAAATAAATCCAGGTGCCAATCCATGAAGGGCTTTGTAGCAACGACGCAAGATCTTGAACGCTATCATCTGTTGAATTGGCAGCTAGTGTAACTTTTCAAGCACAGGTGTGATATGCTCACGGCGAGGTATTCGAACAACAGGACAATGCGCTGCCGTATTCTGTACCCGCCATGTGCAGTGATGATATCTTGCAGGGGTGCACTGAATAATGTAAATGCGATGGGTCCAACGACCGAGCCCTGGGGAACTCCACATTTAAGATCAACAGGTCAGAAAGCACATCATATATCGCGACTTACTGTGTTGTACTTCTATATAAGATACGACAAAAATCACTGGCGTACATTTCTTTGGATTCCATAACGAACAGAGAGACAATCGAGCAGTTGATAATGATCAATTAAATCAAAAGCCGCACTGAAGTCAAGTAAGAGCAGCAAAGCTTCTTTCCGTTGGTCGAGAGATGTTAAAATATCATTTTGAACCTTTAAAAAGTTCTTTTGTTTTAACCAAAAAACCGAAGTTAAAGAACATCGCGCTTTTATTTTAAAATGAAAAACTTGAAAAGTGTCACTTACCTGAGCCGATCCAATAAGCCCTTTGACAAAGGTGTTCTCTTCAGAGGAATGAATGCTCACAAGATGAGCTCCGTACTGACTGATGCAGTACATTTCAGCATTAGACCATGATTTAAGACTGTCAACATAATAGTAGCATGTATACCTGTTGACTTGGTCGATACAGAAACCTCCATTTTGACAAGGGGAGCTGTTGCATTCATCAATATCTGCATGAAATGCATGAAAATGAGCAAAATGCTAGTTATTTTCAAGGCATTGCCTTCATTTCAGAATGCCTCAACACACTTAATAGAACTTTGACAAAGTTATTTTCATCAGAGGAATGAATGTTCACAAGATGGGCTCCATACTGACTACTGCAGCACATTTCAGCATCAGACCATGATTTAGAAATAGCAATATGATTATAGTGTAATAAAAAGCTTTTGGGCGAAAAGGACTCGCTAAGGCGACTCGTATCGGCGAGTCCCTCAGATTGGTAGTTCTGTTCACCGGTTCTTACATCGAAGACTTCGCATTGGTATGGGCGCTAATAAAAAGCTCGCCAGAGAACTAGAGGTTCGACCTGGGTCTTATTTAGGCTTTCAGACTCAGCCAAGCACGGATCAATTATCACAAGACAATCAAAACCACAATTTACTGATATTTATGTCATTTATTTCCTTACTACATCTTCGTCATTACGTCCGCAAACTAACTGGGAGTATAACAAACTCCATTATCAAAGTTAATATATAGCGAGCATTATACTCGCCCTAGTCTAACAGGTTGTTTACCTCTCTAAGTGGATGCTACAAGCTACAACAACATCTTAGCTCGCGTGCTCCACAATAACTCTGTTAACAAAAGATCATTGTGACGTTTTTGTTGGACTAACCAAAATGATACAGGAGAGTGATTTCTCACTCGGGGTGAATGACACTATAATTTTGATTGAATAATACATTAAAATAGAAGGGTACGGGATATAAAATATATCGCAAAAAATAGCAATATTCATTCCATTATTGAGAACAAACACCTACAATGTGAAACAAGAAAGTTTCTGTACAAGTTTTTAGTGCGATGTGTCGAAAGGGTTTATAGTTTTAACTGCAAATTCATCATGGACGTACCTTGGCTCAACATAATACACATAATTATCACGCTCAACCCTGATGTACATTCATCTATCTACTTTGCATGAATGCCTGCACACCCGCACTGAAGTACTAAAAGCAATAACACACTTCATTTATCTATCTGCTTATTAGTCAAAGTGAATGCCTGCCCACCCGCACAGAAGTCAGTGACTGCAACACTTACCTACTTCGCAGTTAAGGCCTGTCCACCCACTTGGACATTGGCATGTATAGTTGTTGACTTGGTCGATACAGGAGGCTCCATTTTGACAAGGCAAGCTGTTGCATTCATCAATGTCTGTTCAAAATGAATGAAAATTATGGTTATTTTATGTAGGATCTTCATTCCAGAGTGCCTTAACATACATAACTATCACGCTCAGCCCTGATGTGCATTCATCTACCTACTTTGCATGCAGGCCTGCACATCCGCACTAAAGTACTAAAAGCAGTGACACACTTCATTTATCTATCTGCTTATTAGTCAAAGTGAATGCCTGCCCACCCGCACAGAAGTACTAAAGGCAGTAACTGCAACACTTACCTACTTCGCAGTTAAGGCCTGTCCACCCACTTGGACATTGGCATGTATAGCTGTTGACCTGGTTGATACAGGAGGCTCCATTTTGACAAGGCGAGCTGTTGCATTCATCAATGTCTTTATGAAATGCATGGAAATAAACGCAAATGCTGATTATTTACTGCTTTACACTCTTAATAGGTACATAAATCATGCTTGCGCACCCTGCCATCCAGGTTCACAGTTACAGGAATATTGTTTAACATCATTGTCACAAATGCCATGCATCTATTGCCCTGAAATGCATTCATCTTTATCTGTTTCGCAGTTTAGGCCTTTACCTTAGGGAATTAGGGATAATAGTTGTGCACTACCTTGAATTCAGAATGTCTCAACACAAAATTTACACTTTTTGTTTAAAAAATTCATACTAGTATCACCGTACACGTCGGTGGGGTCGCGAGGCCCACGGATACAAAAGTCCAAAATCCGGTGAAAAGAGCATGTTTGTACGATTGTTTTAGCCAAAAAGCAATGTATAGCCTATTTGTACATTTCCTATTCACAGCTATAGACTGGTATCACATAGAACAGGATAGGGGTATAGAATTATACAGGGATATATACCAACCCCAACCCCGTTAAGTAGAGAGTGTAACCAAACAATACGTTAGTAATACAATGGTTACTCCCCATTCCAGATAAATACAGCACTAATTTTTTGGGATTAAAAAAATATGATCAAGTTATGCAAAATAAAACATAGCTAAATCTTAATACTTTAGTTAGTCCTAACTGGCAATAAAAGTAAAATTTTAATATTTGACAAATTTCTTGAAAAAGAGCCAAAAACATGCATTTTTGCCATGTTTTCTGACAATCGAGTCACAAAAATCAAAGACTTGGAACAAGTCTAAGCATTCAAAATATTGAGTGCATGCCAACATTTTGCTCTAATTCCCACTTTTTTGTGTTACTATAATTAAATAATGGGTTATAAAAATGAAACATGTCTTTTCCAAAAACTAGAATGCATAAACTGAAATTAGTCTTAGTACAAGTCTTTGAGCTTGATTGTCACAGCATACGAAAAACACCCTAAAAACGCATGTTTTGGGCCCTTATTTCCAAAAATTGGCCAAATATTAAATTTTTACTTTTATTGCCAGTTAGGACTAACTAAAGGATTAGGATTCAGCTATGTTTCATTTGGCAAACAGAATAATATTTTTTTTATCCCAAAAAATTAGTACTGTATTTTTCTGGAATAGAGAGTAGTTGATTCTGTAAAACAATCTTCGTTCTAATGTCTAATGGGCTCCTTAGGAATAAGTTTATAATACCCAACAGGGCTGTACCTAAAGTAAAACAGAGCTGATAATGTGCAGAAATGTAATAAAGGTGATACAATTTTAGAATATGTTAGACTGTTATGAAATTAGTGACGGTAAACCAAACCTAACATTTATCGCAGTTTAATAGTTCCCTGCCATCTCGGGTTACAATTACAGATATACTGCTTGACATCATTGAAACAAATGCCATGCACGCATGGGCCTGAAGTGCATTCATCTCATTCATCTATATCTACTTCACAGTTTAGACCTGCCCACCCACTTGGACATTGGCATGCATAACTACTGATTCGGTCGATATACATGTAGGAGCCTTTATTTTGACAATTCATCTATATCTGCAAGATGATAAGAAAAGAAGTGCTGCTTATGTAAAATGCACTACCCTCAATCCGGAAGGACTCAGAGAGTGTGACTGAAATATTATCTTGTAAGACTCCGCCTTTTCTAATTAGTAAAGTCATGGAAGTGGATAGTTAACGTGCGCTGGACTGCGAGTACCGGTACTACATTGTATCTAAAATTATATGCACAGTGAACATATGTATACCACAACCTATTTGAATGAATACCAATATCGATACAATGTTGTAGTTCATTGGGTTAGGCACCGCAGGTGGCCTAAATGTTTTTTTGGGTTTTTTTTTATGTTTCCCTCTTTCTCCAGATCATTTATACTACTTTGTTTTTAAAGCGAGCGATTTCTCCGATATGCTATATCCGATTTTAATAAGATTTGTAATTTTGGAACTCCTCGTTTGGAGTCGCAAGTTGGTACATTTGCTTTTTAAATAAAATACTTTAAAAAGGCTTTGAAATATATGTTATGTTATATGGATACGATCAAATACATGCAAAAACGTCCTGCTCGCAACAGATTGCTCGCTACACTCGCTCGCGTTACATGTATAATATCTAGACCATTTAAGATTTGCAAATTGGGTTCCCATGCAAAACATTGGGCATGAGAAAAGTGTGAGGCAGGATTTCTTGCCAAGCCGAGAGGGATGTCAGAAACATTGCCGGCGCTTGCAGATTCTCTGGAGCATAGCTAGCTAACATTTATTTATTTACATTGATTTGTACTTCAGTCTTACAATTTTATGAAACTATAGTATTTTACCTTAAAGAACAAAAATATATCGGCGAAAATATATGGCATCAACAATAGATAATATACTTAACCGAATCACCATGTGACCAAAAAAATTCAAGTACCGATACCGATATGATAAAAAATTCCCAAACTTTTCGTTTATGAGGTAAAATTCGATCCCCGACAAGTTGGTTTGCTATCGCGACCATAAATTAACTTGCATTTTCCCTGACAATACCTTACTGCTAATGTAACCCGGTGAGCTGATTCTAAATCGTTTGTGAATCCAGAATTTGATTCATATTTTTGTCTACTACTGGATGACTCAAAATTCATAATCTTGATTCTAGCTGCGTTTAGGTATTTTTAGGGTATGCTATTCTTTCCCTGATTTGTTAAATGATTTGTGAAAAGATGAGGGTCACTGGCGCTTTTTGTAAAGTAATTCGTAAAGTTTGCAGAGGCCTTGTGGATTTCGCATAGCGCACTATAAATCACTAAACTACGACTAGATACTCTAATACTACCGTAATAAATGAATATCGGTTTACAGCAATATGTGCGATTCAAAAGTTCATCAAGTATATCCTTCTTCCAGTTATGTGGCATGGTAAGTAGTCGTGGGTCATCAACAAACCATATATCTCCATGTTCATGCTCGTCATCCCTTCCTGGGCAAGTTGACTTGAATACAGGAGCTACAACACGTTGACAAAGGCATAATTCTGCGTACGGTAAAGACCATCTTAAGTCACCTCGTCTTGATGGATCTAGTCTTTTTTTCAGAACACAATAGTGGCTCTGCACAATAGCCAGAGCTGTAAATGAATCAGATATTTGAAAACAAATTTAAGACGTATTTCATAATTATACTACCTTATACGTGTTGCTGTAAAAAAATTTGAGTCCATTTTGTCTCTATGATAGGCTGTAGCTTATATAGAGTAAACTATATACAAAAGCCAAAGAGATTTTTTATGAATTAAAACAATCAATCCAACCGGTTTTGCAAATTCCCCCTTTCTGATTAAAACCATGAGCTTTTTTTCACTTTATCTACTTGTTTAGTGTCTCGAGCTTCACAATGTACATTCGTACCTTCTCAGTACTCGTCTTTTAATCTCTCAACACATTACGTACTTGACAGCAAATTGAAAATGGTTTATTAACTGCAACATTTAGTGTATGTGTCACGCTTAGACATGATAGAGATAATCAGTTCTCTTCTTCCACTGTCTGACTAGAAATCCACAATAAAAATTGGTATTGGATGAACGACCTAAATTTTTAAGGGAGGCGTTATTCGGCCTAGAAGTGAGATTTTAGTCAAAGTTCATTTTTGCTATTAGTACCAATTAATATGATTATGAAATAATAGCATATTCGTAACGTCTTTGTATTGTCCAGTATGTTGGGTAATTAAGAGTTTAAAGATGACCACTAATTCCATAGCATAACATGTAGTCAAGTATCAACATGTCAAATTTAACACCATTCTGGTCAGCATAAGTGATAATTGGTTTAATAAACAATTTGATGTACATTTAATTACAATAAGCCTACCCACTGGGGTGGGGGTATGTGCTGCCCCCTCCCGCGCGCGAAGAGGAGACACCGAGTGTTGGATCATGTGTGTTTGTGTAGAAATATTTTACTTTTTATTTATATAAATTCTTGATCATTCTCACGGAACGTTACATTTATACAGAAGAAAGCAAATTACAGCAAACTTTGACAGCGAAATTCTGTGTTCGTTAATTTTAGCGACTCCTGACCAAACCTACAGTAGACTATGTTAAGGGGGTACTACTAATATTTGATCAATAAATCAATTGCCTTGAGTTGCTGAATTTTCAGTGCAGTAGTCCTTGCCCCTATGATATACATATCTTACTTGTCACCAACGCGCTACAACAAATCCATCAACTTACCTTCCTTCAACTGTGTCAAATCATCATTCATTTATTCATTCTTGATTTCGTTCGATATTTTTTCATTAGTTCTTTCTTAAAATCCCTTTCTCATTTTTGTTTGTTCTATATTCAAATTTCTTTCGTTCTATCTTTATTATATTCTTTCTTTCTTCTCCTTGTTCTTTCTTAATGTTCATTATTTTGTTCATTATCTTTGTATTCATTGTTCTTTCATTTTGACTTCCTGTCAGTCTTTATTCAGTTGTTCGGTTTGTGTGTGGGGGTGTGTGTGTGTGTGTGTGTGTGTTTGTACTTCTTCAGGTTTCTTTATATTTTCGCTCCATTCATTATTTTTCTTGTCGTTTCTGATGGTGTAAAATATGTCAACATTTTTGGAGCAAATATCGTATTTTTAAGATCTTTGTTTACAGTAAGTTGGGAATATCAGGTGCGAACGCAGGATTTGTTTTTGATGACGGAGTGGGGGGGAGGGGGCAAAAGTAGCGTCATCCCGTTTACCATAAATCTGCTATTATCTAGCTAGAGGGCGCAGTAAATGTTAATGTTATAAAAATATTCGGACTATAGAGCCTTTTTACTGATTCGGACTAAAGAACACGGTATCCGTTTCGGACTATTGAACCCTTTTGCAATTTCGGACTATAGAACCCTTTTTTAAATTCGGACTATAGAGCCTATTTTCATATTCGGACTAGAGAGCCGTTTTTAAAATTCGGATTAAAAAACCTCTTTTAATATTCGGATTAGGGAACCTTTTTTAAAATTCGGACTATAGAACCTTCGAGATAAAGAACCGTCGGAATAAAGAACCTCTTTTAAATTTTTTTCGGACTAGAGAACCTCGTTTAAAATTCGGACTAGCGAATGCTATGAACACATGTTCGGACTAGCGAACCTTCGGACTAAAGAACCTTCGGATTATAGAAGCGTCGGATTATAGAGCAGTCCCCGATGGGGGTGCACCAACTTTATCAAATTTAAACTGTAAGAATTAAGTTCTCCTTGCAACTTTCTTTTCTTCCCCCGTTTCAGATAAACTTTAGGATAAAAATAAACACCATTCATTTCCAATGGCATGCATGACAGTTCTTTCTCGGTCTACGAGACTTCCATAATAAAATATAAAAAGTAATATTACTTATATCAAACAAATAATCCAAAATCAAGGTGTGCATCATTCCTTCATCATAAACCCGATGAGAGGGCCGGGATTCTCTAATTTTGTTTGGGTGGGGATGTATACGACAAGGTCTCAGAAAACGTACCTCTCTAGAGAGGGAGACTCAAATTAAGGAATTTGCTGAATATGTTGAAAAGGTAAGAGGCCTATATCCTTTATATACCCGGACATTGGAACGTTTTCTGTAAAATATCTGTGTGATTGCTGAGATGGTATCAAACAGCATGTAATGACATTCCATCCATCACCAGCTGTAACATTATGATTTCTACATCTGTCAAAATTTTATAAAGTGAACAAAGATATCTAAACTTACCTGTGACGATGATGGCCAAAATGAAAGAAGCCTCAAATTCAATTCTACTCATTTTGCATTTTATCCATTTATACAAAAATTGTCAGATTTTGATGAAGGTCTTTATTAAACAATTTTCTAGAAAGATGAATTGCTCAAATTACGACTTCACATAAAGCGGAATATTGCTAGAAGTCCTTCCGTTTCAGACACGGAGACACCAGTAATATGTTTAGACTTGGTATCAAGTGGTATCATGTCATCTGTCATGACGACAAATTGAACCAATGAGGCACGTTTCTGTTTTATCACTCAGGGGTGCTCACATTAACATATATCCGGGAAACCTCGGATCTGCTTCTAAGAAGAAAATGTGGAACATCGTGCAGTTATTGTTAACTAAATGTACATGTATGCACACAACACAGAGGCACTCACAATAGGCAACTGAACCCTACTGGTATCGCTGTGTTGTAGATATACGAGATGAACTAGTTAGCGTCATATATGACAAAGTATAATAGCTATGATTTTAGTACTTTTTCTATGTTTCAATTACTTATTCTTTTCAAAATATCTGAATTTTCAACCCGGTACAAGTTTTAATAACGGGGGACCATGCATTTGTATGAGAAAGAACTATACCATCTATATCCAAACTCCCGTGTTATTCCAATGCACATTTTGCTTCACCGGGCCGAGGGGTGTCACAAAACCGTAATAGGTACAAATTTAGTACTTTCTGTCAATCAAGTATGGTTTATTCTCTACATGCCAATCTTTAAATCATTAGCATAGTCCTTATAATAACGGTGGACCGTCTTGATGAGTAAACGACAGCAAACCAGTAAAAAATACCCCAAAACTCAGTCAGTGGAGCTCCGCCCGTACATGTCAATAGCGTCATTATCAATTGGATTAGTCGACCGTAGAGGACAATTCTATCGCTCATTGGATTAATATTATTACGTGGTAATACATTTGCGTTGGACAATCGATTACTATAATAGTTTAGTACTGCATATCTCGGTTTAATCTTCACTAAGAGGGTCTATGGCTGGAAAGGTCACGGTGAATTTGCCGTGGACATAAGTGCACTATGATTATTAGGAGAACAACGTTTCATAAAATTTGACGTTGAGAAAAAAAAAACCTACTGGATATGGGTTGACATGGCGTAGTTTCAAACTTTCACAATGCGTCTTATTCGTCTATAAATATGCCCGTATGTGGATAGTACCAGAGTACGAGAGTGTATGTGTGCCCCCGGAATAAACATAAATCGATGTAAGTGTTGCAATATTGGCTATAATGGAATGATCATGATTAATTATATATTTCGTGCTTAATGAAAATTACTTCCGAAAGTGATTGCTTTTATCAATAAGGAAATTGCATCGTATGCATGGCCAAGCATAACCTTCATAATATGTGTAAGCACTCTATGGTGGTTGGCAACATGTCAGAACCACCAGCGTACAGCAGGAAGAATCTGGTACCAGCCATCCTCGTACTCATATTATGCTACCTGAAGAAGAAAGCAATCGAAGCTACCGACTAGTGTATACCATCGTCCAAACATATAGAAGCAATAGCTTACGTACCGCGTTGTTCTTTTGTGCCGAATTGATTTGCCGACAGGCTATTCATAAAAGTAGTACCATTCTTTCGAACAAAATAGTTACGCCATTAAATTAGTAACAAACCCGACAGCATTTTTAAATGCTTTACCTGGCAGGTGACTGTCAACAAGTGATGAATACTGTTGATGAAAGGGGAATTTGTTCCGGTCTCAAGCCTATAAAGCAGAGTTTAGTTGTAGATTTACACCTCTATATAACCCAACTGACCTTTAGGTGTTTCATTTAAGTATTGGACTTCAGAATGTATTAAAGCTGCCAGGTACATTATGTGTATTGTAATACTGGTAATAATGGCTCCGTCTAGACAGGTTCATCCCAGGAAAAAACTACTTTCTTCTTTTTCCTACCAAAACCATACTTGCCATTTATGTTACTTTGGCTGAAAGAAGTAGAATAAGCCCAAGAGCCATCTCAATTTTTTCCTTCAATCTAAGATGGCGGCCAATATCCCAAAATCGCTAAACTAATGACATGTAAATCAAAAAATTCAAAATCTATTTTGGGGAAGCTGAAATAGAGATAATTTGATTAGAAACGTGAAATTGGCGTTTGAAGATGCATTGTTGCTGTATAAATGATACATTATGTTTTTTGTACCGAACCAATTTTCAAAAAACAAATTAAAAAGGTTATAACAAAAAAGGCAGTATTTTGTCTTAGAGTCAGCTTGTTCAAATTCAGATATGTAATGCTCCTGTTTGGCTTTGTCTATCATTTCACCAATAGTAAAAATGTTAGAAATACTAGGTGAGTACGTCTGTTGTGCCGTTCGTATTTCTAGAATGGTTAAACCGCCCGAATATACAGTAACATCTACTTTGTTTACATTACAGGTGCATGTTAAACTTATTAATCATTATATATTTATATCTTTGTCATTAGTCCGCCCTCTTGTGGAATACTCATCGTCTGTGTGGGATCCGCAACAAGCTGATCTCACCAACAAAATCGAGATGGTGCAGAGGCGGGCTGCACGTTTTGTGTCAAATGACTATAGGTGGACCAGTAGCGTCACACACATGTTGAACGAACTTGAGTGGTACTCTCTCAAAAACAGGCGTACCGCAAACCGGCTTACAATTCTCCAGAAAGCAAGATTGGGACTCCTGCCCCTACCGGTCGACGACCTCCTTCAGCCGCTCCGTCTTCCATCAAGGCACTCTCACACCAACGCTTACCAGACTCCATCAGCAAACAAGAACTATTTAAAACACTCTTTCTTTCATCAAACAATTTCCGACTGGAACACTTTACCTTACCACATAACCACATTAACCGAACCAAGTAAGTTCAAGATTCAAGTACTCAACCATATCCAAAAGTTCGACTAAAACAACAGCAACAGCGCACAACAACCCTGACCGTTTGGCTCCACTTGGAGTGTTGACCAGTAATTTTCCAGATCCAGATCCAGATCTTCCCGAAGGATGATATCGTCAGTGATATTGATTATTTGCGATACAATTCCTATGCAGTTATTCACTCAATGAAATGGGGCATTCAAGAGAGTATAATAAATTATTATACCACAACATATTCCATGAGTAACTGATAAGACTGAATGTCATGTGAGTGAATTTGTTTTTCCTTCGCCAACATTTGCCTATCAGTTAGAAGAGATCACGGGCCTGCTCCCATCACTGAGTCAATTAACGTGTGGTATGCTCCCGGGGTATGCTGGAATAAGATTACGTGTGATGCCCTTAAGGGATGATGCTATCAGATATGTATTGTATCACTTGCAACAACAGTGGCACAATCTACACGGGAATGGAGATCCCTATTAATGCCCAAAAACTCGGATCACTTTTGTAACATTTGAAAACATCTGTAGCGCGTGTATGTACGCAATTCAACGCGTGATTGAAGTGAGCCTTTAGATACGTTACAAGTCGTGCTGGGAATACGTAGCTTTTATGCATTCACTATGCATTGCCGTATCGCGTTATACCCGTTTAATACTCAATAGAGGTTGTGCATATGACGTATCATACCGATCTACCGCGACAATTTGTGTCACACACATAACAAATGCACTACGATCAAATAGGTTGATGACAACATTTGATTGAATAGACTGCACTGCGCCATGATTACGGTGAAGGACACCGGTTCAAATCCTTTGTTTGGAGCCAATCATTAATTTCACGCACAACCTCTTTATTATAGTCCGCGGAAGTATACATTGATGCAGATGATATCACACCACCAAACAAATCCCCATAGAGATATGTACTAAATTTGCCTTCAAAAAAACGTCATTTTTTCTTTGTAGGAGCGACTCAGTTCTTAACGACAGCTATGCTGGTTGAAATTAGCCCTAGCCTGATCCCTTTGGGTGGGTAAAAATATAGGTTGACTGACATTATTTTTAAAGACTGGCCCTCGAAGTCTATAATGTCTGGGAATTACTTAATTTACAGGCAAAATCGTGCCAGTGTTTCTGTATAGAAAAGGCTGCTTAAAAATCATTAAATAATATTCGATCTCTCCTATCTGTGGTATACTTGCAGGTATTAATATTACTAATCATGATCAATCCAAATTTGGCTAAAATTATGCAAATTTCTGCTCATTTTAATGCTTAATTTGACAATGCATGGGTTTTTTTGAGAAAGAAAATTCAAGGGCACATAACCATATAATACTATTTGGTGGTGTGAAATCAGATATCCACTCCCGTACCTATTGCTCTTTAGACGAATCCAACGAGCCAAGTGATGGTCAAAATTTAGTCGGCCATTACTGGGTCCCGTCTGCACCAAACTGGTGTTGTTGCTGCCCAATTGGGTGGATTAAAACCGCTTAAAATCGATGTTGAATTGTATTGTGTTGTAAACTTTCATCATTATTTTGTCTACATGTAACACGGGTGATGGAATGCAGTTTAATATCCCCGCCAAGGCCACATCATTTCACATTTTAGGTGCGAGAGACCTAAGGGGGGACCCAGCTTTGCCTGCCATTGAGGTGTAGGAATGCGTGAAAATGGATTCGTCTGTAGTACACAAGATAACATCATACAGACTTTTTACATACATACCTGTTCACTCACAAAACCCTCATCATTTTATACATTTATTTTTAAATAACGGAATCAGATTTCAATTTTAGTACATCTCATGATCACTGTTAACCTTAAAATGCATCACTAGGTTAAATACCACTAATTATATATTACACGGGTTTCAATGGGAAAATGGCTAATTTCGGGTGGAATTTTCTCATATTCAGAACTCTCACAGTTAAATGCCACTAATATCAGGTGAAATTATATGATTTAGATGCCAAATGATCAAAAACTCAACATAAGTTGACCTGAGACTTTTCTTGTTTTAACGCACTGAACCGTAAACACCTTAAAATGGCAGTGTGCCCTCGAAGCTGAAAGTTACAATATGATAGGGCGAATATTTACTAGAATGCGTATGAATTTTGGTACTATTACAACAATAATGTCATATACTCGTAATGAGAGAAAATATACCATTTTGAAGCATCAAACCCTAAAAAGTACTTTTTTGGCTAGAACTTGATCAATTTCAGCGATTTTAATGCAGTCTTTTTAGGCCTCGTATCCATAGGCTGTTCCCTTGTGCCGTGTGCCCTTGTTCCGTGTTTACTTTTTCCTATGTGACCTGCCACACAGACAACCTATGGATACGGCCACTAAGCAAAACAAAGGTTCGTTGTCTGTGTGGCAGGTCACATGGGAAAAAGTAAACACGGAACAAGGGCACACGCCACAAGGGAACAGCCTATGGATACGAGGCCCTAGATGCCATGCAAACAAATAGTTACTCGTCGTATTTCCATGTATCGCCCAGGCCTATTAGTGGTAATGCAATTTGTGAACCTTTATATCTTTGATCCTTGAAATGTTTTATTCATTCGGGTTTTCTTCACATTATGCTAATTATATTTTGTGCACAGATATTCATTGGTGAAATTAAACATCAATAATGCATTTTAAAGCATTCTTGATGCATTGTAATGCATTCTTGATGCTTTTAATGCATTTTAATGCATTTAATGAATTATAATGCATTCTAATGTATTAAATGCATTTTAATGCATTTTAATTCATTTTATTTTTTAAACTATATCTTGAATACAAATACAAGACTAGAACATCAAATCCAATATGTTGCAGAGACTGAATCATGCTTTATTTTGATTGTTTATATAAATCATACATCTGGCTTACAGGTTATCAACGACATCAAGACATACTCAAGGACTTTCCTTTCTTGGCATTTCACACTCGTAGTGGTTTCGATGTCATCTCAAGTGGGTAAATATTTATGCTATTATAGTTTCCTATAAGGAGAAAACGTGCTCATCGGGCTTCAGATATACACCTGCGGGTACATGATCCAGAACTTGACACTATAAACTAGACAATCCTACAATCATATAGCCTTGGCATTGCTAACCACTTTGTCTGATGTAGTCAGTTCATATCAAATCATTGTGCAATTTATTTCGTTTAAACGATATAATTATGGAATTAATTCTTAAAATGCATAATTATTTCCATTTGATTACCCCGGTTTTAGTACATTGTCTTTGCGTTCTAAAGTGTATGATAAATCATAGTCTTAATCTATTAGCTCGAGCAATGGCATATAGATGATTATTGTGTATTATAGTACCTAATAATTAATGCACGTATGGTATAAAACCTTAAATAATTATTTTTTTCTTTGCTTAGGTATTGCTCCATAACATTAAGTAAATAACACTATGGTCATGAGGGAACTTAATAAAGTGCATATCAATTGTGTTACGATTTCAATCAGTTTTTCCACTTTTACTAAGGTCATGCTACAACTGCTAACTAGACATCGCAGATGATGCAAAATATTATTTTTCTGAAACCTCTGAACTAGGCGAATAATTTTCTTTACAGGTATGTTCTTAATTCAGTGGGTTCTAATGCAGCTGCTTTTCTTTGCTTAGGTATTGCTCCATAACATTGAGTAAATAACACTATGGTCATGAGGGAACTTAAAGTGCACATCAATTGTGTTTCAAAACGATTTCAAATAGTTTTTCCACTCTTACTAAGGTCATGCTACAACTGCTAACTAGACAAACTATTCTATTTCTGAAACCTCTTAACTAGGCGAATAATTTGCCACAACTTTCACGAAAATTTAAGCAAATTTGCCTTTTGACCCATACATAATAAGCACATCGATCTGTGACCTTTTGTTTAGCATACCCAAATTAACAAAAATAAGCTGGTTGCCAACATTTACAAAAACTTGCCGCTAGGAACGCGATTTTTTCCTAAATAGAACCAGTCTAAATGTCTCGTTTCATATTGTGGTTGGCGTTATTTAAAAAAAGGTAGTGGGTCCTGATAGCAAGGGGCCCAAATGTCAAGAGAGCTAGGGGGCCCGAATGCCAAGATAGCAAGCGGCTTTGTCAGCGACTACTGACTAGCTCACAGCTTAAATCTACCACTAACATTTAGCATTGGGTTAAATAAGCAAGTAAATATCACAAATCATTTATAAATTTTATTGTTAAAACAGCGTATTACGCGTAATAATGTTGTTGATGCAATGCATTTGACCCACATCACTACGTAATGTACCAAGGTGACACCTGATCTTTATCAGAGAAACAAAGACTTTCACTACTTCCTATTTGAGGTCTTTGAGGTCAGGGATCTGTATGGAAGCCGATCTTGTCTTCAATGCAAGTTGCTCACAGCTGAATTCATATGATAGATGGCCAATTTTAAGGCTAAATTTTCCATTCTGTTCCTCTTTCCACTTCCTCCTCTCAAATCGCTGCTGCACAACTATAATTTGAATACCAAGACGTGTGTGTAAGTGAACTCAGACTTGCAAAATGTTTTGATGACTTTTTTTGCAGGAGTACAGTACCCGGGTGTCAAACGCATAATTTGTCTGAGTTTACTTACACACACGTCTTGGTATTCAAATTAAAGTTGTGCAGCGGCGATTTGAGAGGAGAAAGTGGAAAGAGGAACAGAATAGAAAATCAAGCCTTAAAATTGACCACCTATCATATGAATTCAGCTGTGATAAGTACCTTTAGCAACTTGCATTGAAGACAAGACTTTTTACATGCCCATTCTCTTATGTTTTTTGTGAAGAAAAAACAGGTGGAACCTTGATGTTAAAATAAAACTTATTTGTATTTTCTATGAAGTAAAGTATCATGGTTTTATAAAACGAGTATTAAAGGAAGTTGATTGCTTTAGGACTGACTGTTGGTTGTCTAAGTGATTGCACCATATCAAGGTGTCTAATATAAGCGATTCAATGAGAACAGCTCATGATATCATATTGCTAATTGGGGATAAATGTTAGACTTTAGTAACAGTTCAAAAGTGACAACCTGTTTCATAACCCGAAATTAATTCATTCAGCCGCCCTCTCTTCTTCCTAAAGTATTTATATATCATTTTGATGATGAAAATTATGAGTGAATGGGGAGTCGCCAAGGGCGGCTAATGCCTCTTGTGATGTGATTGCACCTATTGGGTAATTAAAGATTCATGGTTACTATATGGCTTATACATGGAGTTCAAATTCGGAAAAAAATGTAGCTATGACATTTCCATCGATTGAAATTTAATCTCCGTGATTATTATTGTTGTTGTCGGCGGTCGGCTTGGATCTTCAGTAGGAAATAATCAAAGATATACACTTGCGGGTACATGATCCAGAACTTGACACTATAAACTAGACATGTCCTACAATCATATAGCCTTGACATTGCTAACCACTTAGTTTTAAAATGGAGAAACTCACGAACTAAGTAAATGTTGTGAAGACTTGAAAAATGTGTTGATGATTTTTTTTGCAGGAGTGCAATAACTACCCGGTTGTCAAACGCATACTTTGTCTGAGTTCACTTACACACACGTCTTGGTATTCAAATTATAGTTGTGCAGCGGCGATTTGAGAGGAGGAAGTGGAAAGAGGAACAGAATAGAAAATTTAGCCTTAAAATTGGCCATCTATCATATGAATTCAGCTGTGAGCAACTTGCATTGAAGACAAGATCGGCTTCCATACAAATGAACAATCCATAGGGAAGAGTTATGTAAACTAGTATTAAAGGAATTTGATTTCTTTATTGCTGACTGTTGCTTGAGTGAATGATCGCACCATATTACGGTCTTATAAAACGAGTATTAAATGAAATTGATTGCTTTAGGGCTGACTGTTGGTTGTCTAAGTGATTGCACCGTATCAAGGTGTATAATGTCTAATATAAGCGATGCAATGCGAACTGCTCATGATATCATATTGCTATTGGGGATAAATGTTAGACTTTAGTTACAGTTCAAAAGTGACAACCTGTTTCATAACCCGAAATTAATTCATTCAGCCGCCCTCTCTTCTTCCTTATTTATTTATATATCATTTTGATGATGAAAATGATGAGTGAAGGGGGAGTCGCCGAGGGCGGCTTTTGCCCATTGTGATATGATTGCACCTATTGGGTAATTAAAGATTCATGGTTACTATATGGCTTATACATGGAGTTCAAATTCGGGAAAAAATGTAGCTGTGACATTTCCATCGATTGAAATTTAATCTCCGTGATTATTATTGTTGTTGTCGGTGGTCGGCTTGGATCAAAGACCTTCAATATATGTATTGAAGGTCTTCAGCAGGAAATAATCAAAGCGTTTGTTCTCTGATAAAGATCAGGTGTCACTTTGGTACATTGCGAAGTAATATGGGTCAAATGCCTGGCATCGACACCATTATTACGCGTAGTTACGCTGTTTTCACGATAGATTTATCATTTGTGATATTAACTGGTTTATTTAACCCAATGCTAAATATTAGTGGTGGATTTAAGCTGTCAGCAAGTCAGTAGTTGCTGACCAAGCCCCTTGCTATCTTGGCATTCGGGCCCCCTGGCTCTCTTGACATTTGGCCCCCTTGCTATCAACACCCAACCTTGTTTGTTTGGGTTTTTTGGCGTTTTGGGTTTTTTTTGTTTTTGTTTGACAACACCAACAACACAATGAAACAAGATATTAATATTTTACTGTTTATTTATACGGCTAAATGTGAGTAATTATATTCGTGCAGTGGGACACATGCCCCCCCCCCCCCATGATTCCAAAGGTAAATTTCATTTAATGTTAATCTTAGTCCTAGGGCCCAAGATATATATAGATAACATTTACAGGGCCCAATATCGCAAATGTAAATAACATTATTTTACAGGTAACAAGGTAAATGATCACTTAGCCTCAGGCATAGAGAGTAACATTTTGGTCATAGGGACCCAAATGTAAAAAAAGATACAAAGCATGTGAAGAATATTTGGCTACCAACTTCCGGAAGCCCGAACTTATTTAAATACTGTTCCACCATGACAAAAGGGCATGGGCTAGGTATATAGATTTAATATAATGTAGAGTGCTAGCATCTTCAAACTAAAGCAAGTACGTAAATGCTTTTCAGATCCCAAACCTTACTGGTAGCAATTGAGCCTTCGTGCAGGAATACAATGGGCCCAATAAAAGTCGAAGGACTTGGGGCCCCAGTCAGTTGCTCAAATGTATATGAGGGGCATGCTACATCTCATTAATCGAAACAGATGGCATCCTTTACCCATGAGTGATAAATGTATACATGGAACCTTTTGAAATTGTGGCTATTGACAATTTTAACTTGAATTTTGGCTAAATATGTAAGAAAATCACTATTTTAATCTATCTATCAAGTTGGAACTCAATATCACAGAATATATTTGTTAGAGCAAAAATAAAAATCACTGGAAGTTAGGCACCAGAAACAAATTTGTTCGATCTTTGGATCGACCGTCGATGCTGCTTCGATGTCTGTTATTAATGAACTATCAACTAATAAGAATTAATGCTACGTTCATATCGGTCAATATCACTAAAGGCAATAATTACTATATTATGATAATTAACAATAGTAAATTAATTGACTTCATAAATAACACGGATCGAACAAGCATCGATGGTCGATCGAAAGATCGAACTAATTTGTTTCTATTGCCTTAGACATACCATCCTACCCACGGGTAAGCTGTTCTAAGTGAGCTCAAATGATTAACTTAACTCATTTCTGCGCTTATTTTGAGCTATTTAGTATATAAGACAAGAGTTAATTTGGTTCCTTCAAAAAATTTACAACTCTGACTTTGGATAATTGCGCGTACGTGCAGAAGAAAAGGTAAGTAAAGTATCGGATTTGGTTTTGACGGGGAAATGTGGCCGGTTTAGACCCGTTTTGCAAAATGCGCCAGGTGCATTTCTAAGGTTCTATCTCCTCAAGAAAAGGGGACTCATGTGTTACAAGGATCTTCTCTGAAAAACTAATACATAATATGCAGCACGTCTCGTATATGCTTTGGTCTGAAAATAGGTGATTTTGACCATCTCAAACGAGAACGTGATATTGTAGTATTTACAGTATTCAGTCAAATAAAGTTTAAAAGGTAATCAAAATAGATATGAAGGCTAATTGATTGCTAGTGCATCCTCTGTCTCGTAAGGTGGTAACTACACCCACTGATTAATTTTGTGACTAATTTTGCATTTTTCTCAAAAAATTACTACACACTGGTAACAAAAGTTATGTAAAGGAATCCATTTACTTCCCTGAAATGTCCGTGATTCAAGACAAGTGGTTCATTATATTTGTTAAGAAATGAGGTACATTCTAGTGGTACCTCTTTTCTTATCATAAATAGCGTACCGCTTGTCTTGAGTCACTGAAATTCCAGTGTAGTAACTAGATTCCTTGTCCCTATAATACACATAACTTTTGTTACCAGTGTATTATTAATTTTTGAGAAAAATGCAATAATAGTCACAAATTTATCAAGGGGTGTAGTACCACCTTAATAAATCATTTTCTTGTCCGATGAATAAGATTCATCATATTGGGATTTTTTGCCCTATGCAATTACCTGTCATGATCCTCTTAGATCTTCCCAATCGCTTGTAAACTGCTTGTACTATCCCTAATTCCGATCATTCCCAATGAGAATAAAGATAATTCGTGCTTCTTAATTTGCCTACATATATTTTTCCGAGGTACATATGAAGAACGAAGTATATAGAAGGGAGTAAAATTGTCCTAATTTCCGGGTAAGTGGTGACTTTAAACTATGATCTATAGACACATGTTTGAAATGTTTAAAATAATGCACTGGGCAAAATGTTGAATGCTGGTCGAAAGTACGCGTACCTACATAACGGTGATAACGGGAAAATTAATTTGAGGGAAATGGTTTCTATTAAAAACATTTTAGAATTTAGAGCAGATCTCATGGATTTTACAGAATTTTGATACCATCTTATTATATGTTGTCATCAAACAACAACTTACTGGACTAGACTTACTGGACTTTTGTGGACCAATCACTGCTGCTGACAGCAGTATGGCAATGAGCGAAACTAAAAACATAGCATACGGACAGGGGATAAAAAAAAAAATGCTAGGAAATGACATAAAACTCCCATGGCCAATTTAAAGTGCAAAATTCTTTATTTAATTAAACCGGCAATCTTTTTTGCCTGGTATGGAAAGGAATAATTATTTGAAATTCAATTCCTGAAGATTTCACCGAATTTATTATGAACAAAACAGATCTTCTTTATTTACTTAAACCGGCAATCTTTTTTGCCTGGTATGAAAAGGAATATTTGAAATTCAATTCCTGAAGATTGCCCCGAATTTATTATGAAACAAAGCATATCCATGGACCACGTCAACAGTTTATTTGAATCCAAGTTGGCTGCAAAAAGTAAGTTAACTTGCCTAAATTGTTCAAAGATTTTGACTTTGAAATTCCTGGGAACTTTTTGTTGGGTTATTTGTACGAAGTAAAGTATATGACCTATGTGCTGTTTATTCAGTCAAGTTAGCTCAATCGATGAGGCGTTCTACTATGGTGCGACAGGTTGCAGGTTAGAACCCTGGCGGTGTTTAGTAAGCTCTCCTGGGAAAAGTGAGTTGAAATTCCCCTGGACAAGGAACTTACTGCTAATTGTTGTAACCTGTACGAAACTCTGAGCGCTGATCCTGGTTGAGAAGGCCAATCCTGGAATGATTAGACCAGGGTGTGCGCTTCTTAGAAGCAATTCCATGAATGTGTTGTTGTTTAATGGTTTGTGAAATGATACGGAGCCGTAGTGCTGGTTAGTGAGTCTTGGAGATCAACGTCAGAGCTTTGTAGCTCTCCGCAGCGTACTATATTTCATTGCGCGTTTTTTCTTGTTTTTATAACAAATGTGATTCAGCACAACATTGTGAAACCAAGATATTGAAAATCATACTGAACGTATAACAGAAAAATTATATCACTGAAATGAGTTTTTTATTATCCAGGTATGCAAATTATCACTCTCAACCACACTGAAGATGGACTGAAATAACTAAGTCCTTGGCACTAGTAATCACTGCGCTTTTTTTTTTTGTATGTCTATATAAATATTTATATCTGTATGTACTCTGAATGTAAATTCAAAAGACAATTCCAAGGATGAAACGTGCTATTTCGGAGGATTTGTGATTAAGTACTGAGATGGGAACTTTATCGAAAGAGATGAATACGTTTTGTTTTGTCAAACAAATTAGTTTTTTCAAATCCACATGAAATTGCTAGGGTATTGGATTGGAAAAAATATGATTTGACAACATCTGATGATTAAAATTAAACACTCACCATGGTTCAAATAAAATTGAGTAAATGAACCATGAGGGTACTTTGCTCTTCGGAGGGGACTTTTAGCTGTTGGTTCCGTGTCTATGTATATCGCAGTTTAGAAACGATTAGGGCGAAACCCCTGACTGTACGGTTCCAACCAAAAGAGGCTTCCGATGGAAAACAATGATTTGGCGCTGAAAATGGGTACCTTACCCTCTCTATATATAGAAGAAGTGGGAATTATTCCATTCAAAAGTTATCCATTAAAATAACAAAGACAGTTATTTGTGTTAAGGTTTGTGCTCAATATTTAATTTATATATTATTTTAATGATGAAAGTGACGAGAGAACGCATTACATGGGCCTCCTGTGATACATGTACGTTTCAAAGTAATGCCACTTACTGAATAATTTAAAATCCATTATTTGTAATATTGAGCAAATCATATATGGAGCTCAAACGCGGAAAAAGGATAGCTGTGACATTTTCACCAAATTAAATTTAATTTTCTTTTGGTTTGTTACTGATCTCCCTACACGATGTTTCACAGGCGAACGGGTCGGATGCATTGAAAGTGTTTGTTTTTCTGATAAAGATCAGGTATCGCTTTCGTTAGTTTCAAAACCATTACTAGGTGATGTGGGTCAAATGCCTGGCATGGATAACATTATTACACATAATTATATATAGTTACGATGGTTTTGTTTTCAAAAGATTTAATAAATGTGATAACTGCTTTTAAAAGGGTATTGAATATGTTGTTGCATCAAGTCAGCCATGCGTCTCTGATGGGGTCTTTTAGTGACATACGATACTTATACGTTGCCAGGCCCGTACGCATGATTTCACTGGGTGGTGCTGATTTTGAAAAAGTGGACATTTTTCAAAGGGGGATTTTGTGAAAAGTGGACTTTCTTCCCAAAATACGAGTTGCTTACAGCGACGCCCTCAATTGTTCTCAAATGTCTTATTTTTGCACGATTGTAATACCCTGTAAACACTATGTCAAAGACTAAGCCTAAATTAAGAGGGTTTATAATAAAACTGGGATCGCGGTTTTATTTGCCAACACAAGTCAATGAATGATATAGGCACTGAAATGAAATACCGATTTTCTCTGCTTAAATACCTCATTTGTTAGGCCCAAAATTAAAAGACGTCATAAAAGTGAAAAATAACAATATTTGGGAGAGAATAAAAATCTTATTGTAATGGAACCTTTTTACAATAACGAGAGATAAACAATATAGAGTGTAATAAATTAGTAGAACATTTGGTGATGCACACTTAAAACTCTAACCATAATTTTACGCGACATGTGTCCTAGTTTCGACAAAGAACCATGTGAAATCTTATGTAATTGAAAGATTGTATGTAAGGAAGTCCGGAGTGGATATGGACTTGCGCTATGTTAGAGACATTTATTTTTTAAATTTGATTCTTCAGATTCGGTTGTTAATACCCGTTCCAATCGTAATTTGTTTGAAAGTATTCCATGTTTGAAAGTATTCCATTTTTTAAGATTTGCTCTAAGTAGTTTTTCTGTTGCTTATTGTATACCACCTCCGTCAAGAGCAGTCAATATGTGTTTACGAACTCACAATTATAGGTTTGTAACATATTTTACTATAGAAAATGAAATAAATCAATGGGAGGAAATCACAAAATATTTGTCGGCAATATTTACTACTTTTTCAAGTCGGATCCCAGTAAAGTGTGCCGAGGCATGTTTTTTTTTACTTAACTTTCCCAATATCGTTAAGCATGCATCAGACAAAGTGCTTTAAGGTATTTAAAAAGATTACATTAGTTAATGTTTGGCGTCAACTTAAGTATTGGAAAGAAAATATTCATGATTACTCAGAGCTTTATAATAATGATTTGAAGACTTTGGCTCTCTCTAGACGGATCAACGAAAAGGAGCTAAGATTAATAAAACTTCCGCCACTGTGACAAACAAGGTATGTGTGTGAAGATAAACAAGATTTGAACAGTATTAGCGTGATTAGCGTTTTATGAAACAATAGGTCTGAGAGATTTCAATTCCCATGACAAGTAGAAATCGTAGTTTTCTCACAGCTCATGAGAGAGAAGATAAAATGATATGGCTTTCTAACGAACGGAAAAGTATGATACTTTTTTTTAATCTACACTACCCCTGTGGAAGATTTTGGAAATATATTCATAGGGAGAGTATGAATTTCAAATGGAACTAAACATAGCTGTGGTCTAAGACCACGAACACAGCCGTGTTGTGACCCCTTAATGACCTTTGACCCCCAAATATATGACAATCCACACACATTGGCTAATGTCAATGCATGGGTGCACGTGGCATCACTTTGCTATGTTATTTGTGGCATAAGGGGCATTTTGAAGGTTTTTCGTCTCAGACCGGAAGTGACCCCTTAATAACCTTTTACCCCAAATAAAAAATAACACTGAGTAACATCAATTCATGTGTGAACATACCGTTACTGTGCTATGTTTTTCTAAGCATGTGAGTGCTAGAGCAAATTTAATGGGTGACAGAAGAAGAAGAAGAAGAATTTTATACACCCTCTAAGAAATATTCAATCTGAATCTTCCATAGAGGAAGGGCAAGTTTCAAATGTAACTGCTAATATGTTCATTCCATTTATAATTTATACTCCCCTTGTTTCCACAGGGGTAGTGTGGATTTTAAATGGAATAGCCCATTCAATGGAATTGTTTGCTTCCTTGCTTTATGCCACATTCCTTCGCTTCCAAGACAATAGTTTGCCTCTGGTTAAGTATTTTTCAGTTTATTTCTGAAAATCACACAAAAAAATCACTAAATTTCTTTTTCGCCTCGTGAGTGTTATTCATAGGATAATGTAATTATCGCCTAAAAAGGCGGTCATTTCGTGTAACTTAAGTGTAAAGTGATCACGTTATGATATTCAATAATGTTTGCTATTGTGTTTATCCCAAACGGCTTGAAATACCGGTGACCCATTTTCCTAACCAAAAAGTATACTAGATGTACAAGAATGATAATAATATAGTTATCTACAAATGCCCACACATTCTATATATATTCAAAATCTGAAATTTATTATAATAAAACCATAGAGCTTGGGGTGAAAGAGAATTGGAACAAGTTCCCAAACTGTGTGAGATTTTTTTCTTTTCTTCCAGGTTTCACAGAGAGGTTTCATCTATCCTCATGAGATACTGATAACATAATCTATATGAATTGAAAAAAAACAGGCTTGGTGTTAACAGTATAAGCGAACTGGCGGATATCTCGAATAGCTATGGCTAAGTTACCAAAAGGCTCTGGCAACGTATTGAACAGGGAAATAATAATTATTAACAATATGAGAAAGGTGACTACAAATCTAATGTCTCGAATGGAAAACACGATTATTGTATAAGAATATAGAGAATATTGAATACAACTGCTGGACAAAAACAAGCCAAGAACATTTTCATGAGAAAAGGGGAGATGGGGAGAAAGCATATAATAATAAAATGTCATTTAACTGTAAGTAAGCCTCGCGTGTATGCATTGGCACTTGTTAAATTTAGTGTTAATTTTGATGATGGGAGGCTTCATCTTTTCTTCAATGATACCAGCCATACGTAAACACTTACACTTCAACATACCCTATTTAATGGAGAACTTTAAGCGATGGCTTTACCAACATCACCCGACTTCCTGGATGCTAGTCCAATTGTAATAATTATTGCCCATAGTAACTGATGGGAATTGTCAAGTAATCTTAGCGAGGGTATTCTCAACATGTCTGTAATGCAGATGTTATATCCTCTAATCACAAATAAATAGTCTCTACTCGTCAATGAACGCCATAACCCCAATACGTAAGGACTATACAAGCTAGAATGATTTAAAACAAATTTAACAAACTCCTCGGGTCATTCTATAAATTGTCAAGATTAACTAGACAGCTTGAATTGGCAACGGACAGTTGCAGGCATTTTTCATTTCCTTCATGTTAAAAGGGTAAACACGACTAAAATCCACAAGTAAATGCTATTGTATTTACATTTTGATCAGGGTTGACTCCCTGAATTTTGTCTCCGTGTGCGTTGTTACTTGAAATCAAAACAAATTCATGTTAAAGATAAACCCAGAAATCAGGAAAACGCGTATTGCGTACGATTCGGATGGTACCTCTTTCGTAGAATGGTTGGAAGTACGATTCGCTTCAATATCATTCTCTGTTCGGAATGTTAACGTCATTGGCTGCTCTGAGTGAATGTTATTTAACAATAAAAAGGCAAAGTTAAAGGTAAAGGAGACGAACCTGTATAAACTGTGATCGGAGTGCCCAATACTGTCCATCTCTCTTTCATTGGCGAATGGGCCAGACTCCTCCATGTAATGTTGCTATGGGGGATCGCTACCCCTCCTCCACATCGAGTATGTTACCTTCCCAGCATTTAAGAATGCCGGTACCCATTTATACACCTAGGTGGAGAGGAGTATCGAGATAAAGTGCATTTATTCAAAGGCATAACACCGTGGCGTCGCCGAGGCTCGAACCCGCAACATTCCGATTATGAGTCGACGGAGCCCGTTCCGCTCGGCCAAATTCAGCGTAAAGGTAGTTTAATTGATTAAAACGTTTTAGAGTTTCAAGATTCTTTGAATATTGTCAAATTCAAATATCATTGTGGGTGAACTCCCCAGAAACTATATGTAACGCATGCATGTCAACCGTAATTCTCTTGATTTGTGAGTTTCTCAGTATTTCAAAACTAACATTTTCTTGAAGTTCAATGTCAGATTGACGAATTTATTGTGGATAAATAGCTTTATTTGGTTCAGCTTCATTTAAAACAACATCGTCATTTGTTATTGGCTACATTAGAACCCACTGAAATTAATATATAAAATATATTTCTGTACCATTATTTCATAATACCGTATGGTATTTATTATATTATATACTTGTAGAATGTAAAGACAAGATCGTAAATTTCTCAATATCTACAGTGGTTAAACAAATTAATATCTTAAACAACGATATCGTTAAAGTGAACTGATATTTAAATTAAATTCCACACTGAAAATATTAGAAGAAATGATTGTCTATGTCAAGGCTAGGATGGTCATGTCTGGTTAATAGTGTTAAGTTCTGGATCATGTATCCGCAAGTGTAAATCTGAAGCCATTATGAGTATGCTTTTTCCTTATAGCAAACTGTAATAGCATAAATATTTACCCACTTGAGATGACATCGAAACCACTACGAGTGTAAAATGCCAAGAAAGGGAAGTCCTTGACTTTGTCTTGATGTGGTTGATTACCTGGAAGCCAGAGGTGGTTGTAGTTGTAGTCTCTACAAATTGAGGCTGATAAAAGAATTTATTTAAAGGAATGTGTAGTCGACACATGTATCACATGCGCGTTGTGAAATTATTGTCTTTACATCAGTGGAGGAAACATACTTTTGCAAGTGGTTGCAAAATATTTGAGCACCATTATCTATAAGTTAGCATACTTTATTTATGCAAACACTACTTGATTTCAGTAAACAAACAAGCGACGATATACGCAAATATGTTAAGGGTACACGATGTATTGTTGGTCGAAGCAGCCAAATCGATTTTCATTATCTAAATCAATATATTAAAAAAAAATAACACTTTGATGTTTTGCAAAAGTTCATTCTAAAAATCATATTTTAAAAACTTGCTTGATTTATTGTTGTTAATGAGTTATGTACGTTTTACAACAGTGTTGTTGTTTCAGCCCTCTTTACAACGTAACTCAAGAACCACAGATCCTACAAAAGTGAATTTTTCTACACACTCGCTATGAAATGATCAGTACAATTTTTGCCAATGTTCACTACCATTCGCAAGATACTGTGAACTAACAAATCGCAACAGTTTAAAATACGTAGTTGCTAACCTTAAGCTCGTCGTCATTAAAGGCAGCGATTTTAAAGTGAAAAGCAAAACATAATATTGTATTTATCTATCTCCATTATTGGTAACGTTATGGTTCCAAAGTATATTCTAATACCGTAAAAACTCGATAGTTAGCATATGTGCTTACTACCGAGCGCTTTTGAAAATATGAAATTGTACCAAAGTCCGGCGCTTTACCAACTGAGACACAGATTTGCAGGTTTACTTGTTTGTATATAACTATGTGTATTCGAAGATTTGCTCAAAACCCTTTACACCTTTGTAGATGGGGCACACCATGTTTGCATGTTTTAAAAGCGTTCGACAGTGCACATATGCTAACTATCGAGTTTTTACGGTATATATTTTTAGAAATATTAAGAGGTATTCCACAAATACTTGAGTGGCTTGGCTGGAGGTGCCGTATGTGCTGAGTAAATTGTAAAATATGTGAGTACAAAATGGAGAGAAGCGCAATGTTGGATTTCGTATGGCAGATTGGGGTCATGAAGGAATAACCCATTGGATTGGAATCGCGCGTGTACTTACATAATCCCAGGTGGCATATGTACACACGCGCAGAATGGCGACTTGTCTGTACGCTGGCAACGCAACCGCGTAAACGCACTGACTCAAATCTGCCACAGCGAAATCCAACATGGTGTTACTCTCAACTTGAGACAAGGCACACTATAAATCCAACAGGTTCATTTATTTATATGATCAAATGTGTACAAAGTTACATATTTCAAGTGAAAATCCATATCGGTAATAATTATCCTGACACTTCGCTTTGGCTGTTGTGCTGAGCAATGAGACTTTTTCTCCTTTCCGTAGAAACGAATGCTAAAGTGTTTGAATATATTAAGTTACAGCTATCACTCCTTATCAGCGGAACACATGTTTATGCATTAATTAGACTAAAAATCTAAAAATGTCCTGTATTGACAACCCTTTTAATACGATATGGATAGAAATATTTATGATCGTAAATTTACAACCTTTTATATGGATTAATACTTTTAATCAGTTCGGGAAAGGCCGGAGGGGATCATTAAGTACAAGAATTGAGAACTTTATATTTATAAGCAGTATGATCTAGCACTTACGGAAGAATTTTAGGTTAAGGATGTTCATGACATTAACACAAATGAAATAAAATCGAAATTTTATTGGGCCACTTTGTAAAGTGAAACCTATATGTAAGCAAGCTATGTGGTTTACTTTGGTACACTTCACATTGGAAAAAAAGATCTACTTCAATGTGGTCTGTCTTGCCTACAAAACTGGTCTAACCCAATACAGCATTGCGCAATCTCTCAGCCCGATCTATCTACTATCCTCTACCGCAATTCCAATATTTTGACCAGTAGATACCGGCGAATCTTGGTCAATTACACATTAATTTAAAACTAAAACTACATTATTTAGCAAACATTAAATCGCCGTCATAAAATTCCAATTCTAAAATGAACGAAATATGTTTACAACTTCACGTCTTTAATTTTGCATACTGCGTTCGATTGCATACATGTATTACGCACTAGGTCTACGAATATGACGCGCAGCACACGCACGCCTCGACAAGCGTGTTATGCGTAATTAATACTCGTAATGACATAGTGTCATCTACGGCTTGATAGACGACACCCGAAATCACGCCATTGTTCAATCACATTTTAGTCTAGTCTGCAAACTAGACCACACCCACTGAATAAGAATTCGCCTTATAATGCAACGAGTATTAAGGTTCACTTCAGCTACGCGTTGCATTACTCGCATACTGTTGCGCCGTGTTCAAAGTGATCTAAATTCTGGACATAAATACGGATCCCTGCTCCTATGTGGAGTGTGCCCCCGGGAGTGTGCCACGGTTGTTGCAAGTGATACAATGAACGACTGATAGCATCATCCCTTAAGGGCATCACACGTAATCTTATTCCAGCATATCACACGTTAATTGACTCAGTAATGGGAGCAGACCCATGATCTCTTCTAGCTGATAGGCAATAGCTCTAAGCGCAGGAAAACAAATTCACACATTGTCATGCAGTCTAGTCAGTCACTCATAAAATTTGTGGTGGTATATATTCTACTCTCTTGCGTGCTCCTTTCATCGAGTGAGTAACTGCAAGGAATGATACTCGCAAAGAATCGATATCACACTCACAGGCGATATCATCCGTTGGGAAGCTGTAGATAAACATGTTTTATAACTAATAAGTTTAACGTGCACCTGTAATTTAAGAAAAGATAGATGTTGCTATAGCAAAATTTTCGAGAGGAAAACATTCTAGAAATCCGAACAGCGCAATTAAAGACGTGTGCACCTAGTGTTACTTTTTCTACTGTCAAGGATCCTGAAAAGCTTAATGGTTTACCAGGCAACCCCTTAGACTGGAGAGCATTTGAATTCGACGATTACAGGTTCAAAATCTTTACAATTCAAAGGTCAACATCGAGTTCGATTCATATACGAGTGGATATTCATACGTAGTGGTAGATAAAATGATTAAAGAGTTTAACTTCAACACTACACTATTTTTCGCTCACCTGGAACGTTTTCACTAGTTCGACTAGCGTCTTCAGCAGATGGTGATGCTGTGATGGTATCTTGTCTACGATCGGGATAACCTTCACTGATGACGTCATATGATTGACAGAATGACGTCATAGGATGTTACGATGTAGCGGCGCCCCCCCCCCCTGGGCTTCAGTAGGTTGTCATATGACGTCATCAGTGAAGGTTATCCCGATCGTAGACAAGATACCATCAGAGCATCACCATCTGCTGAAGACGCTAGTCGAACTAGTGAAAACGTTCCAGGTGAGGGATGTTGTGAGTGTTGAAGTTAAACTCTTTAATCAAGTTCGATTCAGTTTACTAAATTTTAAGAGGCCTTCATCTAATAATAACACTTGATAGATCTGTCCCTTTGTAAATGTAATGTAATGAAATAACATTGAAGCTAAATTTTGATGTCTCTTGAACGTTTGTACAATCAATCTCTCCAGTCATTTTGTGAAATTCATTACGGGTACACATGGCAGCCATTGAAATGATCTTTATGAATGCTATCATCCGACTTGTTTATACCGCGCGTTTTCCTGATACCGGGTTTGCCTTTACCATAAATTTGTTTTGACTTCAAGTCACCGCAGACAGAATTCAAGAGAATTCCTATGAAAACATGTGAGATACAAATTATGAAATTACACAATAGAACGTGACAGTTTTAAGTGTGCATCACAATATGTGATGCGATCAAGCAAAATCAGTCGGAACTCAGAAATATAAAATTTTCAGTTTCTTATAGGAGAGTAAAAAGCATTCATAAAGCTGCATTTTGCAGAAACCCCCATTGAATTTGAACAAAGTTCCAAAGTAAAACAATTGTTGAATATGTCGCGCTGCGCTATAAGCAGGTTGCACTCATCACCTGTGTATGTCTGCAATCACAGATTGAATACAATACCGCTCTTTCCAAAGATACTAATCTTTCAAGTGCGTGTGATCAACATGATATGATTCCTTACAGAGGTACCACGTGAACGTACTAGTGCAGTGCGATATAGGTATTTCAAAAAAGGGTTTTATTGCTATGGTAGTTAATCCGATTATTACGTCACTTCGACAGCGAATTAAACTTGGTAAACATTTGAGCAAGTTTTCCTACTGAAGCTCATGAATGTGCACTATAGTGTTCGCCACCAATGCAACGTATCGCATCTGTTTGATACGAACGTCACTTTATAATCCCCATATAATATTAAGCCCCCCCCCCATCTCCCTGAAGGACCACCTGAGGCGCATAGATGACTTAATACAACAACACATTCAATATATAAAACCTTATCATATTGATTAAATTTATCGTACAAACATCTTAAATAACATTATGTTAAAATATTTGCACTCAGCAAACACAGAAATGTTCTTAAAATGTTTTTTCAAAACGTTTTAATAACATTTAAATGTCGGGTTATATAAAGGTTATGAAAACGTTTTTAAAACGTTTTTGCAAATATTTTGGGCAAACATTTTTCGCAAAATATTTTTTCAACCCCAAAATAACATTCTGTTTAGAATGTTTTGTATCAAGTTTTCAAAAATGTTTTTGGAATGTTATTAAAACGTTTTATACCCTTTATATAACCCGACATTTAAACGTTTTCTCTAAAACATTTTTGTATGCTGAGCAGTAGATTATCAAAAAATTATTTTTAATGTTATGAAAACGTTTTATACCCTTAATATACCCTTTATATAACCCGACATTTAAACGTTTTCTGACAACCTTTTATAACCTTTTGCGAATGATGTCGAAAACGTTTTGTGTTTGCTGGGATATCACTAAGTAATGTTTTTAAAGAGCTAACCAAAGTGATACCTGATCTTTATCAGAGAACAAACACTATCACTGCATCCGACCCGACCGCCTTTTATATCAGATACCAGATCAATAACTAACCAAAAGAAAATTTAATTTTAATTGGTGAAAATGTCACTACTATCCTTTTTCCGCATTTGAGCTCCATGTATGAATTAAGCAATATATCAACCATGCATTGGGAATTTACCGAAGAGGCGCAATCACTTTGAAACGTAAGGCAAGATATTACAAGAGGCAGAAGACTCCCGTGCATACTAATGTCACTTTCAGAGTTGATGGTTGCTGGTTGAATAGATTCAGATTTTTGAACAGCTTGTCACTTTTCAATCTTTAATCCCCAAGCAATAAATCACGAGCAGGTTTCATTATTTTAAAAGACAATATTGCAGTAAATTATCCAAAATTAAATGTCATGAAAACGTTTTATACCCTTTATATAACCAGACATTTAGAGGTTTTCTGGCAACCTTTTCTATCCTGTTGCGAACAATGTCGAAATCATTTGTTTTGGCTGGGATAGGGCAAATAAACTTCAATATCTACTTCATTTTTGATACATTTATTATTACACGTTTGGATTCCTGTCATACGTTTAGTAAAATGTAATTTACATTTTACTAAACATTGAACAAATAACTTTAACTTTCCCAATATTGTTAGGTATACATTCAGGCAAAGGGCTTTAAGGTTTAACTAGATTGCATTAGTTAATGTTCGGTGTCAACTTTGGTAATTGGAAAGAAAATATCCATGATAATATAATAATGATTCGAAGACTTTGCCTCTTTCTAGACGGAAAACCCGCATCAACGAAAACGAGCTAAGATTGGTGAAAATTCCGTCACTGTGACAAAACTATTTGACAATAATCAACTTATGATAAACTAGATATGAACACTGCATTAGTAAGATTAAATGTTTGTGAAAAATAGGTCTAAGATATATTAATAGCAAAAAATATTGGTTACACATACCTCATGAGACTGACGAGAAAATGATTGATTTATGAGGAGAATTAAAAGTATTAATAATACTTCTGTCTTAATTGGTATTGTTTTTCCTTGGTTTGTATTCACTTCGCGCATGCTAATATTTTTGCCTCTGGTTGTAAGCATTTTCCGTTTGTACAATCACTAAAATTACTGTTTGCCTTGTGAGAGTTAAATTTCTTCATGATAATGTAATTATTGCCTAAAAAGACGGCCATTTCATGCAACTGTCAGCGTAAAGCGATTGCGTTATGAAATGCAATAATGTTCGTAATAGTGTAAATCCCCAAAGGTCTTGAATTCCTGGTAACCCAAAAAAAAAAAAAAAAACTAACTGATAAAATTCTCCATAAATGCCCACACATTGTATACATATTATAAAACTGAGAATTATAATCGGATACGCAAAAGCATAGAGCTTTCAAACTGTGAAATTTTTTTCATCGTTTCTTCTAGGTTTCAACCGAAGGTTTCATCTATTGTGATGAGATATTAGTTACATAATCTATACGAATTGACATAAAACAGGCTTGGTGTCAGAGAAGCGGACACCCGGAAAAAAAAAACCTGCGAGAATGTGCATGGATCGGCAATGGCAACGCCGGGAATTACACCCGGGAATTGCCGCAGTGGTGCGCTGGGAACGGAGTGAGAACTTGACCACTAGACTAATCCGCCATCCCTTACGTGAAACCGTCAAGAGTACCTATTTAAATAAACCTTTAAGCGGTGGCTCTACCAACACCACCGACTTCCAGAGATGCCAGTCCAATAATAATTACCCATAGTAATTGATGTGAATGTGATGTGAATTATCAATATCTTTATCTCAGACTGTATCAGGTCGTGATCTTTTTGACCTTTGACATGATAACAGACTCGTAGACTCCTGGAAGTTTGAAGCGGCCCCATTTTTCTTGAGAGATGGTTGATTGGCTCTGTGAAGCCTTTCTGAAACAGTATTTTGTTTACAATGAGGAATATTACATGTATTTATAAGAGTATATACCGTACCTGTATTAGGTACTATTACACAGTTACCATTTACATGTCATTACTCGAGTAAATAGACAAGATTATGGATTTATTATTATTATTGTATAACGTAAAGACAATGTGGCAAAATGAGAATTATGCCTATTAAGTATTAAATTAATTCCAGAAACAATGATATCGTTAAAATGAACTGAAAATCTATGTTAACTGCACTCTTGTTTGATATAAACTGATAACATCAGAAAAAAATGATTATCAACTCCTAAACAAAAGTTTGGAAAGTTTTGTCAAGCAACTATATCTCAGATTATTTTTTCCATGTTCACATCCTGTTGCATATCAATGAATAGCAAATTAATTCCCTTTTACAATGACACCACATTTGAAACAATCACCTTTTGACGGCCGAGTCTTGTCTTGTGACACTAACCTCAATAGCGGGTGGAAAAACCATACCCAGTCACAACAGCCAGACACCTCCTCATCAGAGGATGATTTAAGGAAGCCCCATCATGCACTGTAAAAAGTGTTCTCACTACTACAGTTTCAACTGCCACTTTACTTTTCAAAGCCCATTTTGTGCAAAAGATGTTGTTTTGGAATTGTGTGTGTGTCATTATTACTTCGATTTCACGACAAAAGTGATGTATGCATAAAGGATAATTCACACCTTCTGTAGATAACATAAAATGTGAAATTGACCAGCATTTTGAATGCGTTTTTATTGTAAAGATATCTGCCCAAATTCAAATTTAACCGTGCACGTCTATATGCAGTGGGCGAGCATGCCATATTCTGTAGGCATGGTAGGTAGTAGTATTCCAGCTTGCGGCACAGAATAATCGTTAGTTTGGCACATTTTGTTTGAGAACCCACTACATTTAACCGTGAAAAAGGTTATTGTTCCAAATGTGGTGCCATTGTAAAGTGGAATAAAGTATCTAACCATTGATATGCAGCACGATATGAACATGTCACAAATATTTTGAGATATAGATGCTTGAAAAACATTCCAAACTTTTGTTAAGGAGTTTATATAGCAATGTCAAGGCTGGGATTGACATGTCTAGTTTATAGTGTGAAGGTCTAGATCATGTATCCGCAAGTGTATATCTGAGCCATATAAGCATGCTTTTCTGCTTATAGGAAACTGTAATAGCATAAATATTTACCCACTTGAGGTGACATCGAAACCACTACGAGTGTAAAATGCCAAGAAAGGGAAGTCCTTGAGTATGTTTTGGTGTGGTAGATTACCTGGAAGCCAGAGGTATGATTTATATAAACAATCGAAATAAAGCATGATGCAGTCTCTACAAAATATTATCGGATTTTGATTTTGATACATACGTCTTCTAAAAATATTGTCATTTCATCAAAAGAGAAGATATGTTATTATTACATGTACAATGTATTATCTTTATCGTATGTGTTTTATTTCTGATAAAAGTACCTGATTTGAGTTCAAAACAAGCTTACTGTCTCACCGTTAGCGCTAACCCTAATAGATGTATAGTAATCACTGAAATGGCCAATATGGAAAACAACATTATATTTTCATCATGGAGGTGAAATCTTATGAGACGGGTAAGTATCATCAAGCAATTGTGCGTTTGTAAGACGTAGGCATTTCAAAAGAACCAATGAAAATATAGATGGAGAAAATTATTTTTATGTATCCTTTAGAGGTCAATGACTGCGCATCAGGTGTTTTGAAGGTATTGTGAATAATCTAAACATCTTGCTTTGGAACCGAGGACCAAGGTCCAAGCAAAATGTATTTCTTTCACGATACCCGAAAAATAACTGATGCAAAGTCATTAACCTCATTCATAACCGTCACCTTTAACTTTTCAAATTCCACTTGCGCCACAGTTTATTCTTTTCAATTTGAAAACAAAATACAATTTTAACGTTATCTTTCATTTTCGCTGGAAAAAATCGCATAAGCGGTCGAGTAAATACCGCTAGCACCAATCACACCAGTGCGCAATCATGCGATGTACAAATACGGCGGCCAGCACCTGCGTACTAATGTACTACGTCACGAGACGCGGTCATTATAATTTTCAATAACCTGCAATTGCGTCCGCGTATTTAATATTTATTGTCTGTGATTGGATTAAACACATCACGTCTATTCATAAGGTTATGAATATGTTTAATGTCATTAATGAATACTTGTGTATATAATCATAATAAAAAAATTTTAATAACGCTGAAAACTACTGTTTTACCACTTCACTGTAGCTGTCTTGAGCCATGTGACTCTTTCGCTATCAAAAGACCAACAACAGGAACATTTTGACTTACTGGCATTTTACGCTTTTTATCACCAGAATAAACTCATACTTATGCATCAGTAGCAAGCCCAAGATCTCTTTTAGCTTAGAAGCAATAGATGTAGGCGAAGGAAAAACAAATTCACTCACATGACATCCAGTCTAGTCAGATGCTCATACGTTGTGGTATTATATTATACTCTCTTGAGTACCCCTTTTCATTGAGTGAATAACTGCATAGGAATGTTGTGTCGCAAAGAATCAATATCACTAACGATATCATCCTTCGGGAAAATATAATTAAAATGATTATAATTATAATGAAGTTTAACATGCACCTGTAATGTAAACAAAGTAGATGTTACCGTATATTCGCGAGGTTTAACCATTCTAGAAATACGAATGGCACAACAGACGTACGCACCTGGTGGTACTACTAACATTTTTACTATGAAGGGTCCCTAAACCTAAACATAGCCGGCACTGGTTTTTTTATAGGACGCTTTAAAAAGCGTCCATTAAAAATGGACCTTATTTCAGGTATATTGAGCCCGTTTGCACGGCATTCCCGTCCAGTAGTAACCAGTATTGATTTAGGTTGCACCCATAATGCTATTTGAATTCAACAATTCAAGACTCTTGAAACTCTAAATCTTCCTAATAAAACTAACTAGTACCTGATCAGAGGGGTTTCTACTTATATTGCATGGAAGGTCGATATCGAGTTCCATACATAATTTTAAGGCGTTCTTCTAACAATAAATTTTCGTTATAACTTTTATCAATCTGTCCTTTTTCTCAATTTTGATTTTGACCTTTAAGCGGATTTATATTTTTGATGCCTTGTGAGCATTTATATATAATTATTTCTGATCAGAATGTTATTAGTGAACTGAAATTCATTTAGAGCAGCCATTGAAGTTAACTTTCGGAACAGAGAAATTACTGAAGCGAATCTTACTTCCGATCATTGCATGAAAGCGGTACCATCCGATTCGTATGTAATACGCATTTTCATGATATCGGGTTTGCCTTTAACATGAATTTGTTTTGACTTCAAGTTTCAAGTACCAGCTCACCGGAGACAGAATTCAAGGAGTCAACCCTGATCAGAATTGTGAAATTTAGTCAAGTTTACCCTTTTAAAATGACGGAAATGAAAAAATGCCTGCAACTGTCCGTTGCCAATTCAAGCTGTCTAGTTAATCTTGACAAACTGTAGAATGATCCGAGGAATTTGTTTTAAAACATTCCTGCTGGTATAATCTTTAAATTCATACATTATGTCGTTCATTGGGCATGCAATAGGTATGCACTACTATATGGGTACGAGTACAGATTTATTTTCTTAATAAAAGAGGATAAAGCATCTACAGGTCATACATTGTGATAATACCATTGCTAAGATCACTTGATAATTCCAATTCTCATTAATTACTATGGACAAATATAATTTGAGTTTGTATGTACATGTAATGACATTTCTGGACGTCGGATGGTGTTGGTAAAACCAAAGCTTGAAGTTCTCCGTTGAGTAGAAGGTACTGTTGACGTTATGATATACTCTGTATAAATCATAGTCATATAATATAAACTCCATTTGATCACAATAAAAAATCACGTCAGATCTATTTATACATTGGGAAATTCCCATAACACAGCATTATCAGTGCATTACATAATACAAACAACCCTGTGGTTAGATAAGACGAATGCGAGAAAGAGCTAAACGTAAACGTGATTTCGGGGTAGATCTTTGATAATTCTGAAATAAGCTGTAATCTATGAATATAAAGTTGAACACTTGGAATAAGGCATTTCGAAGGTCCTATACATTCGGCTACTGAACGACGACGATATTGTGGAGTCATCCCGCAAAAATTGGATTGGGTACCTAATTCAATAAGCTTCTTTCAAGTGGAACGGCATGGAGAGCTGTTCCTGAACAGCAACAAGTGAGCAGTGAAAGTAATGTCATTTTGAGTGTCGTCCTTGCCAAAGGATTTATATTGCCGAGAAATTACACATGTTGGAACTGATTATTTCAGAGAGTCGTCCGGAACATTGATTCCAACAGTACTATACCAAGAAGAAAATTGCTATATAGATAGGTTAACATAAAAAAATTGCTAGATAGGTTAACATAATAAATCAGTGTATTTTATTGATTGCAATCGATTGAATGCATTCATGTTTATAGGCAAGAATAATTGTCCAATCGTTATACTTATACAAACACTATGTTGTTGTTGTGAAAACTGGGAAAAGTTGTTTTGACCTTGAGTTTTTGTTTCCACTACATGTATAGCTTCTGTCATTGAAGAAAAGATGAGGCCTCGCCATCAGCGAACTTAATACCAAATATAACAAGTGTCAACACGTGTATGTTTACTTTTTGTTCTTATAATTTTCATATTATTAACTAAATTATTTCCCTTTAGTAATTTTACAGAACTTTTAGGTAAATGTACCATCGAGATATCCGTACGAGTGCAATACTGCTAAAACCAGAGAAGATCTTCTCTGGTAACACCAAGCCTGATTTATGTCAATTTATATATGTAATCAGTGTCTCATGACAATGGTCTAGATGAAAATTCCCGGTAAAACTTGAAAGAAAATCAGTTTGGGAACGTGTTCCAGTTTTCTTTCACCTCCAAGCTCTGTGCTTAAAAGCTTTTATTCATCCAACTCAATTTTGCGTTTTCTAATATGTATAGAATGTGTGGGCATTTGTAGATTACCATTCTTATACTTCTAGTACACTTTTACTTTTTTAACATTTTGGTTAGGCAAATGGATTACCGGGAATTCAAGCCCTTTGTGATAAACACAGTATAGTAGCAAACATTATTGATACCATAACGTGATCACTTTACACCGAACAGTTGCATGAAATGACCATCCGGCTTTTAAGGCGACAATTACATTATAATATGTAGTACGTTAACTCTCGAGAGGTATAAAAAGTCATTTTAGTGATTGCTTCTGCCATTTTTAGAAGCAAATTGAAAGTACTTAAAACCAGAGGCAAAAAAAAAAATTGAGTATGCGGGAAGTGCAAAATGTTACACACGAAGCAAGGAAACAATACCCACGCATTGTTATGATTGTAGAAACAGCAGAGGTATCATTGCCTTTCTTTTTCCGTGAATCTACAAATCCATATAATTTTCTCTTCTGTCTCATATGTGAAACCTAGATTTCTGTTTGCTATGGGCAGACCTATTTTTCCATAAAACCACAATCATACTAATGTTGTTCAAAATCTTGTTTATCTGTGGGTTTTTCACATAGAAACCCTGTTTGCCAATGTTGGAATTGTTACTACTCCTACCTTGTTTTCTGTGATGCGGGGTTTCCGTCAGGAGAGAGACAAAGCCTTAGCATCATTATTACAAAGCTCTCCATAATCATGATTTTCTTCTTTACAATATCAAAGTTGGCGCCAAACATTAACTAAGGTAATCTTGTTGTACACCTTAGGGCAGTCTGTCTGATACATGCTTAACGATGTGGGCAGATTTAGTATTGGATCCTAAAAAAAGTGAATAATCTTAGAAACATTGTGTGTTTTCCTCCCATTTATTTCTTGAATTTTGTACGAATATAGCGAAGAAAAATAGTATTAATACATGCTTAGACATGATAGCCCTAATAGTGAATTCGTAAACAAATATTGACTGCTCAGGGAAATGATATGCAGATAATTGCAGAAACAATACTAAAATAACATTTCACATGGAAATTGGCACAAGTGTCGTGTAAATTTGTGTCGATGCCAGGCATTTGACCCATATCACTACGCAATGTACCAAAGTGACACCTGATCTTCATCACAGAAAAAAAAACGCTTTCACTACTTCCTACTAACGACCTTGCATCATTACATACCTTGAAGGTGTTTGATCCGAGCCGATCGGATATTTTTTTCGAAATTGAACTCCATGTATGATTTAAACAATATAGCAAGCATGAATCTTTAATTACCCAATAGGTGCAGTAATATCACAAGAGGCAGAAGCCGCCCTCGACGACTCCCCCTTCACTCATCATTTTCATCACCAAAATAATATATAAAGAAATAAAGAAGAAGAGAGGGCGTCTGAATAGATCATTTTCGGGTTATGAAACAGGTTGTCACTTTTGAATTGTTGCTAAAGTCTAACATTTATCCCCAATAGCAATAAGATATCATGAGCGGTTCTCATTGAATCGCTTATATTAGACTACTTTGATATGGTGCAAACACTCATACAACCAACAGTCAGCCCCAAACCAATCAATTTTATAAGACTCTTCCACGTGAGTTGTTCATTTTCCTTTCTTAACTTCAAAATACTTTTTTCACAAAAAAACACAAGAAAATTGATAACTTTGCACAAAAAAGTATGTCAGGGATCTTTATGGAAGTCAATCTTGCCTTTAACAAGTACAAGTTGTTTATGGTATTATCACAGCTCCCTTTATATGATATACGTTAATTAATTCAAATACTAAGACATGTGTGTACGTGAATACTGACAAACTATGACTTTGACTTCGGGAGGATTTTTGTTAAGACGTTCACTAAGTCATTGTTGTACTGCTGAAAAAAGGTCTTCAAAAGTTTTCATAACATTTTCTTGGTTTGTGAGTTTCTCAGTTTTTAAAACAAATTTTTCCTTGTAGTTCAAGGTGAGGTAGAATAAGTATACCGATAAAACTATTGAGTTCAGCTACATTTTTCACAGTTTTATGTACATTTATTGTGGTAATACATGGACGTAAGGCAGTATGATAAACCATGTTTCACTTTTCAAATGCATGGAATGAGATTGAGTGCTGCTGATAACAACGCAGAGGTCTTTCTAATTGGTTTCCCGGGGGGCCACTGGTCATTGACAAGGGGGTATCATGCGTGGCCACGAAGTTTCAAATAGCACCCTAAACAACTATTTACGAGGTCTTATTTTTGCCCCCATTAGCAGCAAGTAAATCAGTCATATTTTGACTCTAAACCCTTCATGATAACTGGGAAAACACAAATTCAAAAGTTTATAACTTTTAACCTTTATTACCTACTACATTTGTTTCAAAGGACCCTAAACACTACCCTTTTTCTCATACTTCCTTGTTTTAGATACTCTATTCAAGATACGTAAGTACAGTGCCTGATCATGAAAAAAGACCCTTTTTACTTGAATCTTTGGCCACGCATGATACCCCCTGGTCAATGACCAGTGGCCCCCCTGGGATTGGTTTACATTTTGAAAGCTGGAAAGTCACTGGAGCAGTACATCTATACCAATAACGAAAGTAAAGCTGGTGGAGACCATTTAATGGTGCTCTAATATGACTGTCAGTCATGGATCATGGACCTAACAGAATGATATAAGCAGCAAAACTAATGATTTTGCAACGAAATTACATGCTACAGAATTATGCTGAACATCAAATGAATGTACAGGATAACTTCACGGAGACTGTCCGAGTAAGGGCCCGTCAATTCAAATTTCTGGATCACGTACCTCGCCTTTCAGGCAACGGGCATAATGCAACGACCTGTACACCCAACCATAGAAAGCCTACAAAACACTGTTGTTATAGTTTATTCAGCTCTTATGCAGCCATAACAAATTGCATAAACGGTCCAAGCTCATATTATTTGTTGGTAACTTGAAAGAGATGTTAAAAAGAAAAACATACAAACAATATTAGTTTTACTGTTAACAATGGGCATTATAGATGCTTATACCAGAAACAAAACAGGGATCAGTTGTGGGACATAAAGCAAAAGGGGAAACACTATTTAGAATCGTAATACAATGTGTGTGTACTTTAAGTTCCTGATTGGCCATAATGATATTTGCTTAATATCATTTAGCAGTTGATAAGCAAAGACAGGTTAGCTGCATATAGAATCCTTTGCAGTTTTACTGTAAACAATGGGCATGGGTATTAGAAAAGCTTATACCAGAAACAAAACAGGAATCAGTTGTGACACATAAAATTAAAGTGGAAAACTACAGCGTAATACAGTTCTTCATTGGCCATAATGATATTTGCTTAATGTTATGGAGCAGTACTTAATCAGAGAAAGGCAGCTGCAGAACCCATTGCAATGATTAAGAACATACCTGTAAAGACAATTAATTATGTAAGATTTATACAAGTATTAGGTACTTTTACACATTTATATGTCATTGCCCGAGCTATTAGACAAGATGGTTTTATTTTATATTCTAGAATGCAAAGAAAATGTAGGAAAATGGGAATATTTTTAAGTATTACATTAATTGATCTGACTAAATTGTACACTTGTTTGATATAAACTGACAAAATCAGACAAAACGGTTGCCTATAGAAATGTCAAGGCTAGAATAATTGTCATGTGTGGTTTACAGTGTTTTAACACGATCCAAAACTTAAAAGTTTTGGATCGTGTATCCGCAAGTGTGTATCTGAAACCATATGAGTACGCTTTATGCCTAATAGCAAACTGTAATAGCATAAATATTTACCCACTTGATCGAGATGACATCAAAACCACTACGCGTGTAAAAGGTGTAGAGAGGAACGTCCTTGAGTATATCTTAATGTTGTTGATAACCTGTAAGCCAGGTGTATAATTTAAATAAACAATCTTTTCAAAATATTTTTGTTTTGGATTTGATACATATATCATATGCGTCTTGCAAGAATATTGTCATTACACCAAAAGAGATGATATCTTTTCGCAAAATACTTGAGTGTTTGCAAAATACTTGAGCGCCATGTCATTTCTGATCAAAGTACTTGATTTGAGTTAAAAAAACAAGCTTATCGTCACCGCTAGCGCTAACCCTACTTTAGTAATACCCGGTACATAAAATGCAAATATGGAAAACAAAACATATATTTGCATCATGGGGTGAAATCGTATATACGAGCGGTGTAAGGGGAAAGAATTGATGTTTTGTCTTGTATTTTGTATTCAAGATATAGTTTTGAAAATAGAGAGTATGATCAACTAATATTGCATTTGGAAGATCCGGGGATTTCATAAGCACCAAAATGGATGAAAAAAAAACATTTAAATGCATTCTTTATTCTTGTTTGATGTCAAATATGAATATTTGTGTACAAGATATACATCAAAGAAAAAAACACAAATGGCACATTTCAAAACATTTCAAATATCAAAGATATGAAAGTTCACAAATTTCATGTAAAAATCAATAGTGCTGAAAAACTACTTTTCTTCGGTTACTTCGTTGTAGCTATCTTAAGCCATGTGGCTTTGTCGCCCTCAAAAGGTCAAGAAACTGGTTCAAAATTGGAAGAAAGTTTTGAGTTACTAGCATCACATATATTGGAAGCATTCACACTTTTTTACTTGTAATTCCCTGGTTTTCACAGAATATGACAGAATTGTTTGGGTTTTGTGAGTGAATGAAGCCTACAAGTATGAAATAGTATACAAATATTAACTGTCTATGAGTGTGATGGTCGAAATATAATCACGAGGTGAAAGATGGATTGTTCCTTTCCACGAGCCGGAACGGCGAGTGGAATGGAACAATACATCTTTCACCGAGTGATAATATTTCGACCATTACACGAATTCAAGACAGTTAATATTTGTTTTATATCACTCATGCATAAATTCTATTACTAAAATACTATTTAAGGTAGGAAATACATTTTTTCATCAACATAACACCATGTTTTGCCGTGATATAGTCACATTTAGGGGTCCACCCCATTACTAATTTGGCGAGTCCAAGAGTCAGCGCACGGCTTTGCGCAGGCGCACTACTGCAGAGCACATGATGGTAAAGACTATCACACGGAGAGGGTGATAGTAAACATGATAAACGGTAATCAACCAATGAACTGTCTAGAATGTATGCATGAGTGATATGTTCTCTTGTATATGGAGTGAGAGTGGATATCTGCATCAATGTGAATATACAAGCGGTACGGTATTTTTTGAAGGCGTTCATCTAATAACTTCATCAATGTGTCCGATTTCTTAATTTGATAACATGATCTTGATTTTTTGACGGCTAGTGAGAATTTATATATATCCCCTTCCGATGAGTGTATATTATTTTTGATTAGAATGTTATTGTTGAGCTAAACTTCCTTAGAGCAGCCATTGAAGTCAACTGTAGGAACAGAGAATGATATTGAAGCGAATCGTAATTCCAACCATTCAATTAAAGCGGTACCATCCGATTCGTATTTAATACCCGTTTTCCCGATACCAGGATTGCCTTTAACAGTAATTTGTTTTGACTTCAAGTTTCAAGTAACAGCTCACCGGAGACAGAATTCAAGGAGTCAACCCTGATCAGAATTGGAAACTAAGCGATTACTTGTGGATTTTAGTCAAGTTTTACCCTTTTAACATGAAGGAAGTGCAAAATGCCTGCAACTGTCCGTTCTCAATTCAAGCTGTCTAGTTAATCTTGACAATTTATAGAATGACCCGAGGAGTTTGTTAAATTTGTTTTATATGTACTAGTATTATAGTTACGGGTAGATAAGAGGATATAACATTCCAGGCATTATGAGAATACCTTCGCTAAGATCACTTGATAATTCCAGTTCCTATCAATTACTATGGACTAATGTAATTGGAGCTTGTGTGTAATGACATCTGTGCAAGTCGAGTGGTGTTGGTAAAGCCAAAGCTTTAAAGACCCATTCAGTGATCTGAGCGAAAGTGTGAAAAGATAAAATTTGTTTGTAAATTGCTTAAAAGTGAAGGATAAGTCATTCAAATTGACATTTGGTATTTTTGAAATGAAAACTGTGGCAGAAAACAGACGTATTCAAAAAGTTGAAGCCCCATTCAAATACATGTAGCTAATTTATATAATGTCAATGTAAGTTACATATTTATGTAAAATGCCTTATTTTGTCTTAAATGCACGGCTTTCGGCTAAACCACTAGCAGGCTATGTTATACATCTATAACAATGACAAAGGTAGCAAAATCTGAATTTTGATGATTTTTATGATCGTCTAGACATGCTAGATGAGCAAATCGCTGAATGGGCTTTTAAGTTCTTCTATAAGTTGAGCAGGTACTTTTTGGCATTATGTACTCTGTATGAATCAAAATCATGGAATAGCGGAAACTATCATTATAATCATGCAAGAGTTATTTGTGTAATGACAGAGTGAAACCTCCTTTGACCACAATAACAAATCATGTCAGATCTATTTTTGCATTGGGAAATTCCCATATGACACAGTATTATCATTACATGATACAAAAACAAACCCTGTTTGCATAAGGTAAATGCAAGAAGGAGCCATTAATAGAATGAGGATTTTTGTTACTATTTGAATCAATTTTAAACGTGATTTCGGGGTACATCTTTGATAATTATGAAGTGAGCTGTGATCTATGAATTTGGTACCGGAACGTGTTCACAAAGTTGAGCACTTTGAGTTATTACTAAGGTCACTGAACGAAGGAGATATTGTGGAATCATCCCGAAAAGGGGGATTTATTTTGGTCTTCGTCGTCATGCTGATAACTGACTCAATAAGCTTCTAAGGTCTGTCAAGTGGAACGGAATTGAGAGCTATTCCTGAACAGCAACAAGTGAATAGTGAAAGTAACGTATATTTGTGTGTCGTCATTGCCAAAGAATTTGTAATGCCGAAGAATTATAAAGTTGGAACTGATTATTTCAAAAGTCGTTCGGAACATTGAGTGTAACATAACCTTACTTACATGTTTACTATAACTCCGTTTTGTTTGTTTTTCTTATATTTTCAAATTGTTAATATTTCCTTTAATAATTTGCCAGAGCTTTTTGGTAAAAGTGCCATCGACATATAAGTAAGATTGCTAATACTGCTAACACCAAGCCTGATTTATGTCAATTCATATATGTAATCAGTATCTCATGACAATAGTCTATATAAAATTTCCCGGTAAAACTTGAAAGAAAATCAAAAACCAAATCTCGCACAGTTTGGGAACGTGTTCCAGTTTTCTTTCACCTCCAAGCTCTATGCTTAAAAGCTTTTATTCATCCAACTCAATTTTGAGTTTTCTAATATGTATAGAATGTGTGGGCATTTGTAGATTACCATTCTTATATATACTTCTAGTATACTTTTACTTTTTTAACATTTTGGTTAGGCAAATGGATTACCGGGAATTCAAGCCCTTTATGTAAACACAGTAGCAAACATTATTGATGCCATAACGTGATCACTTTACACCGAACAGTTGCATGAAATGGCCGTCCGGCTTTTAAGGCGACAATTACATTATAATATGTAGTACTTTAACTCTCGAGAGGTATAAAAAGTCATTTTAGTGATTGCTTCCTTCTGCCATTTTTAGAAGCAAATTGAAAGTACTTAAAACCAGAGGCAAAAAAAATTGAGTATGCGGGAAGTGCAAAATGTTACACACGAAGCAAGGAAACAATACCCACGCATTGTTTTGATTGTAGAAACAGCAGAGGTATCATTGCCTTTCTTTTTCCGTTAATCTACAAATCCATATAATTTTCTTCTGTCTCATATGTGAAACCTAGATTTCTGTTTGCTATGGGCAGACCTATTTTTCCATAAAACCATAATCATACTAATGTTGTTCAAATCTTGTTTATCTGTGGGTTTTTCAGATAGAAACCCTGTTTGTCAGTGATGGAATTATTACTACTCCTACCTTGTTTTCTGTGATGCGGGGTTTCCGTCAAGAGAGAGACAAAGTCTTAGCATCATTATTATAAAGCTCTCCATAATCATGATTTTCTTCTTTCCAATATCAAAGTTGGCGCCAAACATTAACTAAGGTAATCTTGTTGTACACCTTAGGGCAGTCTGTCTGATACATGCTTAACGATGTGGGCAGATTTAGTATGGGATCCTAAAAAAAGTGAATAATCTTAGAAACATTGCGTGATTTCCTCCCATTTATTTCTTGAATTTTGTACGAATATAGCGAAGAAAAATAGTATTAATACATATATAGACATCATAGCCCTAATAGTGAATTCGTAAACAAATATTGACTGCTCAGGGAAATGATATGCAAATAATTGCAGAAACAATACTAAAATAAAATTTCACATGGTTCTTTGTCAAAATTGACACAAGTGTCTTGTAAAATGTTTGTCGATGCCAGGCATTTGACCCATATCACTACGCAATGTACCAACGTAACACCTGATCTTAATCACAAAAAACGCTTTCACTTCATTACATACCTTGAAGGTGTTTGATCCGAGCCGACAGCCGACAACATCAATAATAATCAAGGAGATTAAATTTTAATCGTTGGAAATGTCACAGCTATCTTTTTTTCGAAATTGAACTCCATGTATGAATTAAGCAATATAGCAAGCACGAATCTTTAATTACCCAGTAGGTGCAGTAATATCACAAGAGGCAGAAGCCGCCCTCGACGACTCCTCCTTCACTCATCATTTTCATCACCAAAATAATATATATATATAAATAAATAAAGAAGAATAGAGGGCGTCTGACTAGATTATTTTCGGGTTATGAAACAGGTTGTCACTTTTGAATTGTTGCTAAAGTCTAACATTTATCCCCAATAGCAATAAGATATCATGAGCGGTTCTCATTGAATCGCTTATAATTTATTAGACACCTTGATATGGGGCAATCACTCAGACAACCAACAGTCAGCCCTATAGCAATCAACTGCCTTTAATATTTGTTTTATAAGACTTTTCCTCATGAATTGTTCATTTTCCTTTCTTAATTTTACTTCACAGAAAATAGTAAAAAGTTTAAACATTAAAAGTTGCACCTAAGTACACAAAAAACAAGAAAATGATAGAAATATTTCATAAATTTGCAAAAAAAATATGCCAGGTATGTATCTTTATGGAAGTCAATCTTGCCTTTAACAAGTTGTTTACGGTATTTATAACAGCTGCCTGTATATGATAAACGTACATTCAAATACCAAGACATAATGTGTACGTGAATACTGACAAACTGTGACTTTGACTTAAGGATTTTTGTCAAGACGTTCACCAAGTCATTGTTGTACCGCAGCAAAAAGGTCATCACGAAATTTTACAAGTCTTCACAAAACTTTCTTGGTTTGTGAGTTTCTCAGTTTTTGCAAAAAAAATTTCAATGTAGTTCAAAGTGAGTAAATACATACCGATAAAATTAATGAGTTCAGCCACATTTGTAACAGTTATATTCGTATGTACATCTCGTTTGGTAATATATCGACGTGAAGTTTATGGCAGTGTGATAAACCATGTTTCACGTTTTAAATGCATGGGATTCATGGTGAGATTGAGTGCTGTTGATCTGTAACGACACAAAGGTCGTTCTAATGGGTATACATTTTGAAACCTGGAAAGTCACTGGAGAAGTACATCTATACCAATAATGAAAGTAAAGCTGTTTGAGACCATTTAATAGTACTCTTATATGACTGTCATGGATGAATGATATTACATGCTACAGAATTATCAAATGAATGTACAGGACAACTTTACGGATACTGTCCGAGTAAGGGCCCGTCAATTCAAATTTCTGGATCATGTACTTCGCCTTTTAGACAATGCAGTTAGCAACCTGGACAACCGATTCTTTTGTTCTGCAAGGCTATCTCAGTCATTTAATGAGGCAATACAAACGATCGAATTTGGTGTTGAAATGAGCTAAATTTTGAGTTACACCTTTTCAATGTAAAATTAATTTTCTCGGCCAAATAAAAAGCAATCATTTTCATTTTTTCAGTAAATGTCAGGTCAAATTGTAGTGCTTGATACTGTATTTTTTTTTCAAATCCTAGTGTTAAACTTAGGCGTGAAATTCAGTCATTTCGTGTAAGATTTTCGATTTTGATAGGCTTAAACTCTGCCCGCGAGCCTTTTTTTGGATCAACATTTTAGCTTTTCAAAGTAATATAGTTCGCTAATGAAGGATTTTTTCCAACTTTCTAACTCACATCACCGTGAGCGATATATCATAGTTTTGTTAGAATTTCCGTTTTGATTTCACCATTTTTTACTCCAACCTGAACAATTTTCAAAATCAACGCGTGAAATCTAAGGCTAATACTAGCATTGTGGATCGATATCCCTGGGTTTAATAGGAATACCTGCATGGGTACAGTGTTGCCAGAACTTCAATATAGCAACGAAATTCCCAGGCCTAATAGCGCTCCAACTGATCACAGCGGCGTAGCTGGGATTTTTTCCAAGTGAGCCTGTATGGGGCGGGGCCCAAACCACCAAATATCCCTGCACTGGGGGGGGGGCCCAAATAGACAATTTTTGCCAGGCTTATTGAATATAATCGTATGGTATTGCATATCGTATGGATTCTCCATCTCTCTACCCCTCTTCTCCCTCTCTTCCCCTCTCTCTCCTCTCTTTTTTCTTCTTTCTCCCTCCTTTTACCTCTTTTTTCCTTGCACTAGGGGGCGGGGGTCCAAATAGGCAAATTTTGCCAGAGGGCAATTGCCCCCCCCCCGGCCCCCCCCCCCCCCCGCAGCTACGCAAATAACTGATCATGTTTATAGCACGATGAGGATCTTTCATCACGTGAGTGATTAATTATTTGATTTCATCATCACCGTGATCATCGGACCAATGTGTTGAAATTTGCTTCTCCTCAAAACAACTTTGCCCGACAATCTTACATGCAATTGGGCAATATTTTTAACAAAACTTAACAAAACAAAACATAATAGGCCTATTATGCTGTATGTTTTATGATCAAGCAAACTGTTTGGAACACACTTCCAAATAACCTTCGTAACGGCCCCAGACAATTCGTTATTTAAACGCCAGCTTAAAACCAATCTTTATAAATTGATTGTTTTTATGTTTGTTTGTAAATTTCGTGCTTTACGCGCTTTGAGTTCCTCATCAGAGATTTTGCCTTATAAGAACCATTCATTATCATTGTTAACTTAAACAGGTTTTTGTTTTTTAACAAAAACCTGTTCAAGCAATTATTTAAAATGGCTTGCCTAAAAACAGAATAACTTGGATGTTAATACTTGACGTAGTGTTTCAATTGTCACGAAGGTGACTGGGTATGGTGCCTTTTGTTTGTGTTTGTTTGAAACTGCTTTTGGAAACCCACCGAAAGCCATAGGCCCTAATGAAGCAGCCAAAACAATACCAGGTTAAACATGGAAGTTTATAAAAACCTATTAAATAACCTTAAGGGAAAAACATTTGTGGCAACAATAAGCCTTGCATTGGAAGTCATGGTTAAAGTGTGTTGAGTACCACCCCAAAGTTTCCCTACATACACCCCCACTACCCACCTCGCACACCTCTGCACCCACCCCACCCCATAGACCTACATGTACATGATATTAGATAATAATATATAGCATATACATTTAGGTATACGCCTACATGTCAAATTAAAAACAAACCCGAACACAAGTCTGAAGGGTGTAATGAAAATGGCAACCCGCGATGGGGGCGGGGGGGGTAGGTCATACAAAATTCACCTGGAGATAGGAGGGACAGAAGATTAAAATCCCGTATAATAACACGCTAATTTTTCTAGGTTTGGACCGTGGATTTTCCCATGGACCTCAAGCGTGCGTCTCTTTTAAGAGAAAATATGGACTGACCTAGGTAAACAAACAAACAGACAGACAAAATGGTTTTCATAATCATGGAATCCATATGAATTGAAATTGCAGGCTATCACGGGAGCAAATTTTTAAAATTCACCTCATTTACCAGAAAACCCAATTGGGGATTTGGGCTACTAAATCGCTGGTCGGGCAATATTTGCTTTTCAATGGAAAATTACCCTGGATGACAACAATGAAAATATCGACTATTTCTGCTGGTTGCTCACGAGATAAAAGTACTGAGTTTGACATTTTCGGAGCATGAAGGGAAAAAGGGTAAAATAAAAACGGACATTCTGACAAAACTATAATATATAGACCCACACGATGTGCGTTACAGAGGTGGAAAATATCTTTCTTTAGCAAACTATATTAGTTTGAGACGCTAAAAAACCAATTCCGTAAAAAGCTCGCGGGCGAATTCAAGGCCTGTAAAAATCAAAAATATCACACTAAAAGACACAATTTGATGCTTAATTTTAAAACCAGGATTTAAAAAAAAATATATATCCAAGCACCAAGTTTTTAACTGACATTACTGAAGAAAAAAAAAAATTGCTTTATATTTGACCGAGAAAATTAATTTCATAGCAAAAAGGTGTATCTCTGAATTGTGCTGAGTTTAACATGTATCGATCGACTTTAGCGCGACTAAGCATTTCTAAAGAATCGGTTGTCCAGGTGGCTGACTGAATGGGCATAATGCGACGACCTGTACACCCAACCACGGAAAGCCTACAGAAAATTGTTTTTACAGTATATTCAGCTCTTATGCAGCCACAACAAATTGCATAAACGGCCCAAGATCATATTAGTTGTTGGTAACTTGAAAGAGACGTTAAAAATAAAAACAAACAAACAATATTGGTTTACTGTAAACAATGGGCAGTATACATGCTTATGCCAAAAACAACGCAGGAATCAGTTGCGACACATAAAGTTAAAGTGAGAAAACTATTTAAAAGCGTAATACAATGTGTGTGTACTTTAAGTTCTTCATTGGCCGCAATGTTATGGAGCAGTACCTAAGCAAAGACAAGCAGCTGCATTAGAACCCACTTTAATTAAGAACGATATTGTAAAGACAATTAATTATTTAATACCATACGTGTATTTATTATTAGATATTATTACACAGTTACCATTTATATGCCATTGTTCGAGCAAATGGACAAGATTATGGTTTCATTGTTATATTATTTTATAACGCAAAGCCAATGTAGCAAAATGGAAATATGACTTTTAAATATAAAATTAACTGATCTGACTAAATTGCACACTTGTTTGATATAAACTGAAAAAAATTAGACAAAATAGTTACCGATAGAAATATCAAGGCTAGAATTGTCATGTCTAGTTTATAGTGTTAAGTTTTGGATCGTGTATCCGCAAGTGTATATCTGAAACCACATGAGTACGCTTTTTACTAGTAATAGCAAACTGTAATAGCATAAATATTTACCCACTTGATCGAGATGACATCAAAACCACTACGAGTGTAAAAGGTGTTGAGAGGAACGTCCTTGAGTATGTCTTGATGTATAATTTGAATAAACAATCTTTCAAAAATATTATTGTTTTGGATTTGATATACATATATCATATGCGTCTTGTAAAAATATTGTCATTACACCAGAAGAGATGATATCATTTCACAAAGACTTGAGTGTTTGCAAAATACTTGAGCGCCATGTCATTATTATGTAATGTATTCCCCATATAGTATGCTTTATTTCTGATAGAAGTACTTGATTTGATTTCAAATAAAAGCTTATCGTCATCACCGTTAGCGCTAACCCTACTTTAGTAATACATAAAATGCAAATATGTGACCCGGCAGCACAAATGAGCCGTAAATTTCCTAAATTGTATTCTGAGTTACGGTGTAAAATGTGTACGAAGGTAATATTCATAGGTAATTTAAGCTGGCCCGACATCCGTCTCATTTTGATAGTCAAAAACTAATCAATAATCCTATTGTTGAAGTGGATAATAAGCTTCTACCTTAGATGGCTATAGAACTTTTAAAGCTCTGGTCTTTGTTTGCTTATATTGCTAAATCCTGTTCAAGTGGTGGGTTACCAGGCATTGTATTTTGTACAGGTATGCATAACCAACAATTAACAATGAGAGAACTTTCTTAAACCTCGTTGACTTGGGGATGATTTGAAATGACCGCCAATTATAACTGTTTGATATTTATTGCCAACAATGTGGAAAAAGAGACACATGTAAAAACGTAAAAAGCTATAGTTTTGTTGAAGGAGCAAAGTTTAACAAACCATAACCCCGCTTCTGGATATCGTTTGAAGTCAAATGATATACCATTTTAAGTGTATGATGTTTATTTTTAAACACGAAATAAAACAAAATTGACTGGGGAGGAATTTACGGCTCATTCGCCGTGGACGGTCACATATGGAAAACAAAACATATATTTGCATCATGGAGGTGAAATCTTATATACGAGAGGTGTAAGGGGAAAGAATTAATGTTTTGTCTTGTATTTTGTATTCAAGATATAGTTTTAAAAGTAGACAGTATCATCAACCAATGGTGCGTTTGGAAGAGGCAGGGTTTTTATAAGCACCAAAATGGATGAAGCACCTAGGTTTCATTATCATTGAGGTATAGGACTTTTTATTTTTTCGGAGAAGAGCAGGTAGGGCAACTACTTGATTATATTTCTACATGTTCATACTACATACTCTGAAAATTTTAGAAAATTCGCACGAGTCCGTTTTTTTAATCACATTTTTTTTCCTTATAAGGAGGTGATAGCGCCCTCAACGGGCACTCTTCCCATAGGGCTACATGTAAAGACCAGTTATAGGCAAATGACCCTAAAATAAAATGGACTCGTGCGAATTTCCTCAAATTTTGCATATGATGTAGATTTAACATCTGGAATGTAATGCAAGTGATGTCGTTGCTGCCCCAGACCAAGGTGGAAGAAAAAACATTTAAATACTTTCTTTATCCTTGTTTAATGTCAAAAATGTGTACAAGATTTCAAAGAAAAAACGACAAAATGGTACATTTCAAAGATCAAAGATATAAAAGTTCACAAATTGCATGAAAATGCCACTTCGTTATAGCTTTCTTGAGCCATGTGGCATTTTCACCCTCAAAAGGCCAAGAAACTGGTCCAAAACTGGAAGAAAGTTTGAGTTAGTAACATTCACACTTTTTCAGCTGAATAAACCTATACTTATGTATTAATTAGTCTACGTATTTTCAAATATAAAAATGTCCTGGGTTCACACCCTTTAACATGATAAGGATTAAACATACAGTACTCGTACAAGTACAAGTTTTAATCACCGGGGGAATCCCCTGCTTTTCAAAGGATATGATAGGATTAAGGTTAATATACCGTAGTTCATGAGATTAAAAAATTGTAATAAAGTTGAATTCGTTACTTTAAAAAGAATTATATAAAATGATGAGGGTTCTGTGAGTGAAACCTACAGGTATGTAATAGTCTGTTCTCTTGTGTATAGAGCGGGAGTGGATATCTACATCAATGTGAATATACAAGCTCTACGGTATTTTTAGTAGGTGTTCATCTAATATTAATACGTTATAAGTTTTCTTAATTTGATAAGATGATCTTGATTTCTTTACAGCTAGTGAACAGTTGTATATATTCCTGTGAGTGTATATTTTTGATTATAATCTAGTCAGCCATTGAAGTTAACATTCGTAACAGAGAATGATATTGAAGCGAATCGTAATTCCAACCATTCTATGAAAGCGGTACCATACGCGTTTTTCCTGATACCAGGTTTGCCTTTAACAGTAATTTGTTTTGACTTCAAGTAACAGCTCACCGGAGACAGAATTCAAGGAGTCAACCCTGATCAGAATTGGAAACTAAGCGATTACTTGTGGATTTTAGTCAAGTTTTACCGTTTTAACATGAAGGAAGTGAAAAATGCCTGCAACTGTCCGTTGCCAATTCAAGCTGTCTAGTTAATCTTGACAATTTATAGAATGACCCGAGGAGTTTGTTAAATTTGTTTTAAATCATTCTAGCTTGTATAGTCTTTAAAGCATGCATGGTGTTCTTTGGGCATGCAGTAGGTATATATATATATTAGTATTATGGTTACGAGTAGATAAGAGGATATAACATTGCAGACATTGTGAGAATACCTTCGCTAAAATCACGTGATAATTCCAATTCTCATCAATTACTATGGACTAATGTAATTGGAGTTTGTGTGTAATGACATCTCTGGAAGTCGGGTGGTGTTGGTAAAGCCAAAGCTTTAAAGACCCATTCAGTGATCTCAGCGAAAGTGTGAAAAGATAAAAATTATTCGTAAATTGCTTAAGGGCTGGGGTATGAACGTTTGGACAGTATTTATTGTGGGACATTAGAGCACATCAGACATATCGAATTGCATTCTGAATACGAAGAATGTCATTCTGATATCAAATAATTTTGATTTTTGAAATTCGCAATTTAATACACATTTTATGGCAAATCATTAAAATTGATATTTTTGATATTTAACAGTACTTGAAGTAAACTTTATAAATCTGATGATATAATACTTAAAGTGTATGTAGATGGGATGAAAAGCCGACGATCAATTGAAAGTTTTGACCTTTCGTATTGAAGATATGGATTTTTTTTCCCAAAACACCAAAAAAAAATTAGGTCTTTTTGGGAAAAAATCCATATCTTCAATATGAAAGGTCAAAATTTTCAATTGACCGTCGGCTTTTCCTCCTGCTACATACACTTTAAGAATATGTCATAAGATTTATATAATTTACTTCGAGTACTGTTATATATCAAAATTTGAAAAATATCAAATTTTTATAATTTGTCATAAAATTTGTATTATATTGTGATTTTCAAAAATGAAAATTATTTGATATCAGAAAGACATGCTTCGTATTCAGAATGCAATTGATAGGTCTGAGGTGCTCTCATGTCCCACAAAAAATACTGTCGAAACGCAATAAACGCTCATTTTAGATCCCTTAAAGGTGAAGGATAAGTCATTCAAATTGACATTTGGTATTTTTGAAATAAAAAATTTGGCAAAAAAAACCAAAAAGTTGAAGCCCAATTCAAATACAATGTAAATTACAGATTCATGTAAAATGCCTTATTTTGTCTTAAATACACGGCTTTCGGCTAAACCACTAGCAGGCTATATTAGTACATCTATAACAATGACAAAGGTAACAAAATCTTAATTTTGATGATTTTTACGATCGTCTAGATGAGCAAATGAGTTGAGCAGGTACTTTTTGGCGTTATGATGTACTCTGTATGAATCATAATCATAATCATGCAAGAGTTTGTGTGTAATGACAGAGTGAAACCTCATTTGATCACAATAACAAATCATGTCAGATCTATTTTTGCATTGGGAAATTCCCATATGACACAGTATTATCATTATATTACATGATACAAAAACAAACCCTGTTGTTGAATAAGGTAAATGCGAGAAGTAGCCATTAATAGAATGAGGATTTTGTAACTATTTGATTAAATTGTAAACGTGATTTCGGGGTACATCTTTGCTAATTATGAAGTGAGCTGTGATCTATGAATTTGGTACCGGAACGTGTTCACAAAGTTGAGCACTTTGAGTTATTACTAAGGTCACTGAACGAAGGAGATATTGTGGAATCATCCCGAAAAGGGGGATTTATTTTGGTCTTCGTCGTCATGCTGATAACTGACTCAATAAGCTTCTAAGGTCTGTCAAGTGTAACGGAATTGAGAGCTGTTCCTGAACAGCAACAAGTGAATAGTGAAAGTAACGTATATTTGTGTGTCGTCATTGCCAAAGAATTTGTAATGCCGAAGAATTATAAAGTTGGAACTGATTATTAAAAAAGTTGTTCGGAACATTGAGTGTAATACAGAGGATGATTTAAGCACTACCCAACACCCCACTGGTTAACTGTGCAGTAGATCAGCAGTGTGAGTAACATGACACCACTGCTCTGCTATGCTACATAAAAGTGCATGGTTAAATTTGAATTTGTACAGTTATATTTGCATTAAAAACGCTGTGAACATGCTGGTCGATTTCACATTTTATGTTATCTACAGAAGGTGTGAATTATCCTTTAAACACACATCACTTTAGTTCTGAAATCGACCAAGAAATAATGACACACGTACACACAATTCTAAAACAACATCTTTTGCACAGAATTCAATGGGATTTGAAAAGTAAAGTGGCAGTTGAAACTCTAGTGATAACACTTTTGCAGTGCATGATGGGGCTTCCTTAAATCATCCTCTGAGTGTAACATAACCTTACTTACATGTTTACTATAACTCCCTTTTTGTTCTTATATTTTTCATATTGTTAATTATTCCCTTTAATAATTTGCCAGAGCCTTTTGGTAAATGAGCCATCGAGATAAGAGTAAGAGTGCTGATACTGTTAACACCAAGCCTGTTTTATGTCAATTCAAATATATGTAATCAGTATCTCATGACGATGGTCTAGATGAAACTTCCCGGTAAAATCAAAAACAAATCTCGCTCAGTTTGGGAACGTGTTCCAGTTTTCTTTCACCTCCAAGCTCTGTGCTTAAAAGCTTTTATTCATGCAACTCAATTTTGAGTTTATCTAATATGAATAGAATGTAAAATAATTTTCTTTTGCACAAAACCAAAATATTTTACTCACTTGACGGTTTCGCCTATCATGGTCGATAGGCATCATCAGAATGATGTTGGATGATCCTTACTTCCGGTAGGACGTATCCCGACTGTAGAGGGTGTATTTACAGCCAGGAGAGGATCATACACGTGACTGAGGTAGTGGGCCCCCTCGTCTCTATTCATGACATTGGGTCCTCGTCTCCTGATCCATATAGATTCTTTGACATATCTGGCATTTGCATCACACTCCTTGCTAAGAATTTTGGCATTGTCCCAATTGATGATATGATTTTGTTGCACTGCGTGGTCTGTTATAGCTGACTTGGATTGTTCACTCGCTGATTGTTTTCGGGTTTGCCGGGTGTAATTTGATTTGGTTTTTGACACCCTGTCTGTCTCTTTCTGGTGTTCTTTTAGACGAGTCTCAAATTTTCTTCCCGTTTCACCAACATATGAGTGATTACAATTTGCGCATGGAGTGAGTAAAATATTTTGGTTTTGTGCAAAAGAAAATTATTTTACTGTATATCTACAAACCTGATGAATCTATTTAGTGATTTGAGGAATAATTATGGACAAGAATCTGTGAAACAACTACGTGATTTGGAAGGATTTGGCAAGAAAATCGCCCGACATAGAAATCATTTGGTATTCACACTCCGATGTAAAGAATTACGCATCACACCTCGCAGTTTGCAACTAAAGTGCCCGATTAACACCTTGAACGCTAGGAACATCGTAGAAAAGGCAAAACAACAACTTGTTCGCGAACGCATCCGTTTAATTAACAACAAATTAGAGTCACTAAAGGAAGGAAAATCGCGAGTTGAATCCGATTTGTTTTCGCGGTTGCCTGGAGATCTTGCGAATCAGGTGACTGATCATGTGACCCGGAAGTCAGAAAGTGAACATGCCAAAACAAAATGTCGGCACATGAAAAAATTGGATCGCTTACAACAGCGAAACCAACCGAAGAAGAGGAGAAATACACCGGATAATGTGGAGTTGGGAGGCGAACAACTGAAGAAATGGGTGATCAACCTTTCTAAGAAAGAGCTCACCAAGCCACAAGAGAGTGTTTTGGCGAAAGGACTGAATTTTGCGCCGACTCCGGCTAAGCTTCCTTACGAAGATTACATCGTTGCTACAGAGCTAGCGTGCCGTAAGTTACCCAAAAATGAAGCTATTTTGCTTAGATCTGAAATGGCCGGGGCCATGCGTAGTTCGAAACCCCCTAAATCTAATATCACCAGGGAGGAAAGACGTGCTATCAATGAGCTCAAAAAAGATGAATCATTGCTTGTACTCCCTGCAGACAAAGGCAAAGCCACTGTTATTATGGAAGTGTCTGAATATGAGGACAAATTATCTGAGTTGTTGAATGATGAAAGAACCTATGAACAACTCCCTGCTGACCCTACTCAAAAGTACAAAAGAGAGCTAGTGGCTACTTTGAGTAAGCTTAAGAAAGAGGAAAAAATTACAAGATCTCAGTATGATCTCCTCTATCCTACGGCTGAAAATATACCCCGAATTTATGGTACCCCAAAATTCACAAGCCGGGTAACAAAGTTCGCCCGATAGTCGATTACACCGGCTCAATCGGTTACCAGACATCGCGTGCTTTAGCTGATATTTTGGCTCCCTTAGTAGGTGGTACGGAGCACCATGTACGCAATTCAAAACATTTAGCTGAAGATATGGTAGAAGTAATGATCGAGGAAGGGGAGATTTTCAATTCACACGATGTTGTTTCGTTGTTCACGAACACTCCCATAGACAAATCCCTTGAAGTCATTAAAACCCGACTAGAAAATGACACCACCTTGAAAGAAAGAACTCTACTCCCGGCTACAGATGTGATGACATTGCTTCGGTTTATCCTCACTACTACGTATTTTTTGTTCCGCGGGAAAATTTATAAACAGCGGTTCGGCGCTGCTATGGGCAGCCCGGTTTCCCCGGTGGTGGCTAATTTATATTTAGAGTTCTTAGAACAGCATGCCTTAGCCACAGCTCCGCTAGATTGTAGACCTAGACTCTGGAAAAGATACGTCGACGACATATTGGAAATTGTTAAGGAAGACCAGGTCGATAACCTCACCAGTCATCTAAACCAGAGCGATCCAACAGGTAACATAAAATTCACGTATGAAAAAGAACATGAGGGCACTATTCCATTTTTGGACACTCTAATAGTCAAAAAAGCAGATGGCTCGGTCAAGCTGTTAGTCTATAGAAAGGTCACTCACACTGACCAGTACCTAAATTTCGACTCTCACCATCCCATACACCACAAACTAGGTGTAATTCGCACTCTGTTAGACAGAATGAACAGTGTGGTAACGGAAGACGAGGACAGAAAACAAGAAGAAGAGAAGATCAAGCAGGCGCTCGGGCGTTGTGGCTATCCTAATTGGTCCTTTAAGAAAGTGAAAGAAAAAATGCTTAACAAACAGAGCAAGCCCAACACCAAGAAAGATAGTAGCGATCGGACCAAGGGATTTGTCGTGATCCCGTACGTAGAGGGTCTCGCAGACAAAGCCAATAGGATCTTCCGGAAACACGGAATTGCCACTGCTATGAAACCTAACACCACGCTCCGAAAAATACTGGTTCATCCCAAAGACAAAATAGACCCACTTAGCACAACTGACTGCGTTTATGAAATTCCATGCGCAAATTGTAATCACTCATATGTTGGTGAAACGGGAAGAAAATTTGAGACTCGTCTAAAAGAACACCAGAAAGAGACAGACAGGGTGTCAAAAACCAAATCAAATTACACCCGGCAAACCCGAAAACAATCAGCGAGTGAACAATCCAAGTCAGCTATAACAGACCACGCAGTGCAACAAAATCATATCATCAATTGGGACAATGCCAAAATTCTTAGCAAGGAGTGTGATGCAAATGCCAGATATGTCAAAGAATCTATATGGATCAGGAGACGAGGACCCAATGTCATGAATAGAGACGAGGTAGCCCACTACCTCAGTCACGTGTATGATCCTCTCCTGGCTGTAAATACACCCTCTACAGTCGGGATACGTCCTACCGGAAGTAAGGATCATCCAACATCATTCTGATGATGCCTATCGACCATGATAGGCGAAACCGTCAAGTGAGTAAAATATTTTGGTTTTGTGCAAAAGAAAATTATTTTACTGTATATCTACAAACCTGATGAATCTATTTAGTGATGAATAGAATGTGTGGGCATTTGTAGATTGCTTACTTGCTTACTTGCTTGCTTATGTCGACTCTTGTAGTCGGACTCCCATAATAGCTCTCCAAACTGTTCTGTCAAGCATACAATTCTTGATGTCTGGGCCTGTTAATCCTGTATCATCTGCCAGCATCTTGATATAATCCTTCTTGGGTGCACCTCTTGTTCGTTTTCCATGTTTGGGCTGCCACATAAGAACACTAGAAGCTGCTTCCTCTTCGCTTCTTGCACAGTGCCCTGCAAACTTTAACCTTCTAATCCTGAGCCTCTCAGAGATTGGTAACAGATTCCCATATAGTTCTTTGTTGGTGGTGTGAGTTTGCCATATCTAGTGCCTTCCGCAAGAGACGGGTATAGCAGCCATCCATAGCTTTTCTCATTTTGGTTGTTATTGTCCATGTTTCAGCGCCATATGTTAGTACCGATTCTACAGTGGTGGTAAACAACTTGATCTTTAGATCTCTTGGTAGATTACTTTTCCAGATCTTGTCCATGCTGTTGCATGCTTTCCAAGCAAGTGCCTTTCTGATGTTGAAGTCCTTCTCACTACTGGCAGTCCATGCACCTAGATATTTGAAGTCTTGTACTATCTCCAATTCGCTTCCGTCCAGTGTTTTTATTGAAGACGGAGTTTCCTTGTACAGCATTGCCTTGGTCTTCTTGGCATTCATTTCTAGTCCCACTTTCTGTGCAACAGCTTCAACAAGATGTAACAGTTCTTGCGCGTCTTTGAGGTTGTCAGCTAGAAGAGCAATATCGTCTGCAAAATCCAGGTCTATGATTGTGCGTGGGCCTATTCGCCTACTTTTCCTGGGCTCCAGAGTAAAGCCAAGTCGCTCTTCATTGCCTTCCATAGCCTTCCTTAAAACATAATCAAGGACTACGATAAAGAGGAATGGTGGCAGAGTGTCTCCCTGCAGAACTCCTGCTTGGATCTCAAAATCCTTAGTGACACCATCAGGTGATGTGACATGAGCTATAGTATGATGGTACATGCATCCTATGGCAGCCACTAGCCTCTCTGGGACTCCATATGCTCTCATTATGTCAAGCACTTTCCCACGGTGGATGGTATCAAATGCCTTCTTGAAATCGATGAATATTACTGCTGCATTGAGATTGTTGTTCTTGACTTCCTCAATTATCCTCCTTAGAGCAAGTATTTGTGACACCGTAGATCTCCCAGGTCGAAAACCATTTTGGTTGAATCTCAGGACCGGGTCAAGGTAAGTGCGAATCCTATTGAGTAGCAGCCTGTTGAATGTTTTTGCTACGATGGATGACAAACATATTCCCCTGTAGTTCTTCCCTTCTCTTAAATCTCCACTTTTGGGGATTGGTATGAGGTTGAGAATTGACCACTGGTCAGGTTTCTTTCCATTCATCAATGCCTCGTTGCAGAAGTTGAGGACTATGTCATCAAGGTTGCAGCGTTTTAGGACTTCAGGTGGAATCCCATCCTCACCGGTGCTTTTCCCTTCTGAAATGTCTTTTTTGGCTGTGTCATATTCAACCTGATAAAAGCATCAGTTCGCATATTGAACTCTTCGTATACTTGATCTTTGGCTTCATGCTCATCGGTTACATCTGGTGGGTCTCCAAGTAGTTGCTGGAAGTGTTGGAACCAAGCATTCAGTCTTTCGCCTTGCGTGTCCCCTTTTATTTGGCCTTTTTAAGCAGATTTACGCCCACTAACTTCATTGATGAGGTCCCAGGCTGCCTTATGCTGGCAGTTGATGTTACAATTCTCCACCTCCTTGATCTTATCTTTCTTTTAAGGATTTGCTCGTTTGCCTCTTCATAAACCTTTCTCAGATGATTCTTCTTAGACTGCAGTTCAGATCTTGACATGTTTGAAACTTCTTGGCTGTCCACAAGTTGCGCTTGCTGTAGTTCTCTCCTCGCTTCTTCAATCCTGGGATCATGCCAGATTGCTTCCTTAGGGCGCTTCCTAGCTTTTGGAATTAGCTCCTCCGCGATATCTTTGTTGGCCTGGATAAAGCATTCATACACTGCTGTAACATTATCATCACAGTTCTTCCTTAGTGCACTGAATTGGTTCTGCACCTTAATAGTGTAGCGCTCCTGAAGCTCATCATCATGTACTAGTTGTCTCCAGTCATACTTAACTTTCCTTGGTGGAGTTTTACCACTAGCTCTTAGACTAAGGCGTATTTTGGCTGTCACTATGCGGTGGTCTGAACCTATGCTAGCAAAGGAGTTGTAGGCACAGGAGTTAGTAACACTATTTCTCCACTTTCTGCGTACCAGGATGTAATCTATCTGTACCTTAAATCCAGATGGTAATCTACACGTCCAGAGTCGTGGTTCCTTCTTCCTAAAACAAACATTTGTGATAACAAGATCATTTTCAAGGGCTAGGTTGTGTAGCATTTCACCATTTCTGTTGGTGGTTTCATGATATGGAAAGTTGTAGTATTCCATGCCAACACGACCATTGAAGTCACCCATAACGATCAGAAAGCTGTGGGCTGGAACTTGTCGTATCGTTCTGTCTAGTAGTTGGAAGTGTTGTTCTGCATCTCTTTCCTCAGACACGTTTGTAGGACAATAGGTGACAATAACTGTAGTCCTTGGATTGCCAGCAAGGGTCATGCACAATATTCTAGGTGACACAGAGTTACAAAATAGAAATGCTCTCTTAGCTTTTGGGCTTAACAGTAGTCCGACTCCCCCTCCAATGGATACTCCGCCAGTATTTCTCCAAGCAGAGGATGAGACGAGTTGATATCCATCATAAAGATCCTGATGCCTGATTTCCTCGTCTTGGTGCACAATTCGATGTTCCTGTATTCCAATAATGTCTTGGTTGTATAACTTGGCTAGACCACATATTTCCTCTTGAAGATGCATACTACTCATTGTTCTTGTGTTGAGAGTAGAAATGTACAACGACTTCTTACATTTAAGGAGTTTTAACTTACTTACTTTACTTAACTCACTTACTCCTCCTCTATCCGTGTTCACCCCTCCTTTCGGCTTTAAGGTGACCACTTCATGTATATCAGCAGGTGATACAGATTCGGAGCTAGGTGATGCTTTGGTAGGGGCTTTAACCCTAGTGCTTTTGGTTGTAGCCATTATTGTTAGTCTTTCAGTTGCTGTAGATACTGTTGATGGTCGCAACTCCTATCAACAGGTGTCCTGTGGCCGTTGAGAATGAAAGTTGTGCTTCTTTCTTCATCCGCCCTCTGCACTTGTTACTTTTGTCTCCAACCAAAAGCGCCAAGTTGTTGCTCAGGTCTCAGGACTCCCTGATTTTGTTCACTGGCTGTACGATGAATTACCTTCAAAGCACCCTCTTGCCGTTGTTGAGATTAGATCCCACATCCGCATACTGCACCTCTAGGGCCGCTTGTTGCTCCGAGATCCCCTACATATCTGCCTGGGGTCGCAAGATCCCAGTTACCGGTAGTGACCAACGTGGAGGTTATGTAGAAGTCTTGAGATAGGAGAGGCTATGTACTGGCAGGAGAAGACTTACTCAATCTGCTTCTCTTTTCACCTTTCGGCTAGCCAGCGGCAAGTTGGGTTCATCCGTAGTATAGGAGTGTTTCAAGTAAGCAAAGAAGCAAAGCAAACAAAGTGTAGCAAGGAGAAGGATAGGAAGGAAAGGAATGAAGGAAGGGAAGGAATGAAGGATAGGGAAACAGCAACTACAGCTACTTCTACAACTACAACTAGTATGCACTAGGCGCATCACTATACTCCTGTGACAATTTGTCACCCACCTCCTTGTAGATTACCATTTTATACTTCTAGTATACTTTCGCTTTTTTTAACATAACAAAAATTGAATACCATAACGTGATCACTTTGTACCGAACAGTTGCATGAAATGACCGTCCGGCTTTTTAGGCGACAATTACATTATAATATGTAGTACTTTAACTCTCGAGAGGTATAAAAAGTCATTTTAGTGATTGCTTCTGCCATTTTTAGAAGCAAACTGAAAATACTCAAAACCAGAGGCAAAAATTTGAATATGCGGGAAGTGCCAAATGTGACACACGAAGCAAGGAAACAATATCCATGCATTGTTATGATTGTAAAGACAGCAGACGTATCATTGCCTTTCTTTTTTCCATTAATCAATAAATCCATATAATTTTCTCTTCTGTTTCATATATGAAACCTAGATTTCTGTTTGCTATGGGCAGACCTATTTTTTCCATAAAGCCATAATCACACTAATGTTGTTCAAATCTTGTTTTTGAATTGTCACCAATCCTACCTTGTTTTCTATGATGCGGGGTTTCCGTCAAGAGAGAGACAAAGTCTTAGCATCATTATTATAAAGCTCTCCATAATCATGATTATCTTCTTTCCAATACCAAAGTTAATGCCAAATATTAACTAAGGTTATCTTCTTAAACACCTTTGGGCAGTTTGTCTGATGTATGCTTAACGATATTGGGCAGACTGGGCAGATTTAGTATTGGATTCTAAAAAGAAGTGAATATTACTTACGAATACTGTGTTTTACTCCCATTTATTTATTTCATTTTGTACGAGTATATTAGTGAAGCAAAACTCACTAACAAAATATTGACTGCTCATGATATGCAAAAAATACTGAAGGTTTACTCGAACATTGTATTAATTAAAAATAAGATTTCATATGGTTCTTTGTCGAAATTGGGACTCGTGTCGTGTAAATTAATCTCAGAACGGACCACTTTCTGCTTTAATTCCATTTCGATTAAACACACTCTGCATGGTTTCTTGTCGAAACTAGGACCCACGACATTTGAAATTAATCCCAGAACGGACTATTTCCTGTGGAAATCGTGTGAGATTCAATTCTACTAGAAAACTGGTGACAGCTTAAGTGTGCATCACAAAATGTTCTACCAATTTATCCCGCAACTGTAAAAAGGGTTCCATGGTCTCCTTAAAATATGGACGAGTGATGCATCGGTAAACATAACTTTCTCTGTATTCACCACATAGCTCCTTGTCACGAAGCTCCTTGTAATGTTGTTTGAAAAATACAAGGTTATCCGTCACTTTCAAATACCTATATAAGTCTTTCATCTCCCTGACTTGATACAACAACACGTTCAATGTGATAAAACCTTTAAATGCAGTTGTCTTATCATATTTATTAAATAAAATTCTACCGTAAAACCTCGTCTAAAAGCATATAAGGTGTTTTTGATGAAAGCTTAACTGATATGAAACAGCCGTAAATATACAAATACAATAGATTGGTCTAACACTAGATTATTTGTATATGCTTGTAGCGGTAATGTATTTGCCCAAACTCCACAATTTTAAAATTTTGCTGATCGATGGCACCTGGATTAATAATTATTTAGCTTTCATCAAAAGCACACTACATGCTTGCAGACGAGGTTCTACGGTATGTAATTATGTTGGCCATTTGACCCACATCATTAAGTAATATTTCGAAAGCTAACGGAAGTGGTACCTGGTCTTTATCACAGAAACAACAAAAATGTTGAACCCAACCGTCTTATATTCCAAAATATTTCCATATTCCATAAATTTACCATATTTTGGCAGAGATACAGTGTATATAGAGCTCATTATTGCAGGCTACGGAGTCATTTCAACAGCACCCCTATTTGGTTTAGTGGGGAAAGATCATTGAACTTTCACACAGTGATCAAGTTCAAAATTGCTCGGATTTGGTTATAAACAAGGCTAATGTGTTCCTCTATTATCTAGTCAAAAGGATTCAGAAAAAGTATAGCTTGGTATATCTACAACATACAGTTACGGAGTTATATGCAAAGAGATAACATTGTGACGTCACTTGTCTAATTTTGGATCCATAGGGGGCAAAAATGAAAACTGCTCAGTGCTGCGATTTTGTTGAAAATGGTCTCGAATGGCCTTACCATCAGAAAAAGAATATTTTAAGATGTAAGATTTTTGTTATCTTAAAATATGAGTAATTTTAATTTTTTTACACTCGCGGAGCCACGCTAAAAACGTAAGTTGAACAATAATGTACAAACCGTGTTCCTCACTTTCGAATATCCTCCCATGTCTCGCATCTAAATCTGAAATCCTCCAAAGTAGCACGTTTCATTCTTGGAATGTTCTTCTAAATATACCTTCACAGTACACTGATAAACATGCATACATAACACATACTTTACCGGTTAATATCGTATTCTACAAATATCCAATCAAAAGTCCAATTTTAAACATTTTACGCGAGTCTTTGATTCGAGTAAACCGTTGCTGGAGAGTGGAGTCTATATCTAATTTGTTTGAAATGTTTACTGTTATAGCTACACAATTACTATTTCCGGTAACAAATATGGCAAAAAAATCATTAGAAATTGCATTTTATCGTAAATAACTCATGTCACGATTGCCGGCTTCTATATTGAAAATACTTTTAACACAGTAAAATACTTGCCTGAAAGAAGTTGAACCCAACTCAGGCACGTATACAGAACTCCGGGAACCGGGCGCGTATTGGCTGCTCCCGTGATAAGTTGGATAATTTAGGAAAATGAAGGCCCAATTGAATCCATTTGTTGCACCATTTTTACACTATTTTGCTTCAAACAAAATGTGTACGGTAGCATGACCAAACGGAAGCCAGACCAGCAACTGTTTTTTGTAATCATATGCAGCGGTTAACTGAGAGAAGGAGATATGGCCCCAATTGAAGCCATTTGGTACACTTACACTCTCATAAATATTATTGTTCGAGAAAAAGTCTTATTATCTGATTTCTATTTTTTTTAATCTCATTGAAATTTTTGTCTTTTGTAAGGGGCGTATGCGGGTTTTTACACAGTGTTGAAATCCTCTAGCAGTGTTGAAATCCTCTAGACCTCACCAGGGGACCTTATATGGCCCATGAACCCCGGCCGTCAATCGCTGCGCTCCGTTCGCTCCGCTCATTTGTCCATTTTGTAAATATTTTTCAGGCAGTTTTGATTTTACCTATTCTCATGCCTGATATATAAGAGTTTAATTTTAGGTATTAGATAAAGGGTTTAAAGCAGACCCTTATAAGAAGTAATCGGTGTCTTGCCTTCCGCGCAACTAACATTCTTACTATACCTCAACAAGACACCGATTATTTCTGATAATGGTCTGTTTCTCACCCTTTATCTAATACTTAGGGGGTTTGGCTAGTAAACCTACAGTACAAGACAAGACAAGGATACCTGGTAGTGATCTTGGTAGAGTCATCCACCACAGTGTCAACTACCAACCCTCTCAACTTTACCCCTCCTTACGGGTGTTGAACAGTAAACCTAAAAGACAATTGATGACAATAGTAAACAAACAAGACAACACAAGGATGCTTGGTAATGATCTTGTACAGAGATCCACCCAACTACAAAATACCAACCCTATCCACTTTACCCCCTCCTCAGGGGTAGTGGATAGCAAACCGACAGGACAAGACAAGGACGCTTGGTAGTGAACTTTGTATAGAGATCTACCGCAGTACGCACTACCAACTCCATCCACTTTACCCCTCTTTAGAGGTGTTGGATAGTAAACCTACAAGACAATTGATGACAATAGTAAACCTACAAGACAAAACAAAGATACTTGGTAGTGAACTTTGTACAGATATACACCACAGTATACATAACCAACTCTATCCGCTTTACCCCCTCCTTAGGGGTGTTGGATAGTGAACCCAAAAGACAATTGATAACAATTGATGCTTGGTAGGGAACTTTGTACAAAGATCTACAAGAGTACACCCTGCCAACGTTATCCACTTTACCTCTCCTTTTGGGCGTTGGATAGTAAACCTTCAAGACAAAACAAAGATTTTTGTGACAATAAACCGCAGTAAACAAATGTTACCAAACATGTAAAACTTTCTATTTCAGTTTTGTTTTATTCAAAATGACTTTCTATCTCAGTTTTGTTTAATTCATTCTTTTTTCAACACAACACTAAACAAGCACCATGTTTGCATCTTGATATTTACTTTTACTTCATTGAATTGTTTCATTTTTGTAAATCAATGGAGGAAAGTGGTGATTATCTGTGCAATAAAAGACGTGAAAGTGAATTGGCACATTATCTGCAACATTGTGTTTGAAGGGGACGTCTTGCATTTTCGTGTGGGTCCCATGTATGAATATAAAAATGCAGGAATCAAAGTAGGACTATCGCACATGTGACCATTATTACTATTTTCCCACAAAAACTGTGGAAAGATCAAAATATTAGATCCTTTTTAACATCCTTAACATCCTCCGAAGATGTTAGGATCAATTTGCCCATTTTGATCCCATTTATGGTCAATTTCTGCACCATTTTATAAGCATGGGAACCCAACCTCAATAGTTATACTTATAGCATTGTAATTCTTTTTACAATCTATGCATGGACCTACTGAAAACAACATAGATTGATACAATTGTAGGTTTAGATTTTTTAACCATAAGAAATATAAAGTATAAATAAAGTTCACAGCAATACCAAGTGACTCCCCAGGAATATTCTTAAACACGTTTGAAGGTCATGAACTTTCCCGCCTATATAATTTCTATTTCTATTTCTACTTTCTATTTGTTGGGCCTTTTGTGTAGTTGGGTTTCATCTTCACTGATTTTTTGGTCATTTCATTTCATTTGAAAGAAGCTATGTAGAGGGACTAGTCATGACTTGCTAGAGCAGCCAACCAAACGGAGTAGAAAGGTATGGAATCTTAAAACATTCAGTGTTCATGAAGGTGTGACATGTGGCATACTGTTTGACTTTATATTGACTAAGTTTAAAAACGTACATCATGAAGTCCTCTCTGAAACTGATGCTTGTGGTTCTTGCTTTGTCTGTTGCATCAACATCCACTAACTTCATCTACCCGAAGGGTTTACCATGTAAGGTATATAACAGCACTGAGTTAGACTGTAACAACAGGGACCTTACAGATATGCCACAACTTAAAGACCACAATGTCAAGAGACTAGATTTGAGTCATAATCAACTTGAAACTGTCAATGGGAAAAAGTTTATTCATCTCACATCACTCCAGAAATTAGATCTGAGCCACAACAAGATACTTAATATCAGCAATGATACATTTGCAGGACTGAATAAGCTAGAAACTCTGGATCTAAGTTATCAAAACAATATGCATCTTGCATTGCTTGGTAATCCATTTTACTCTACTGCATCATTGAAAAGGTTATATATCACTGCTAGTAGTTTGTCCAGTCTACCACCATCAGCATTTAATGGATTACATGAGTTGAAAGAGCTTGATATATCACAGAATAAAATGGTATCATTGCCGGATTCTATTTTTCAAGGTTTGACAAATTTAACTCACTTGAATGCATCAGAGACTCTGGTTACATCACTAACAGCTGTTCTGTTCAAAGACCTCACCAGTCTGGAACATTTAGATTTATCCGCAAATTCAATACTAAGCTTTTCAGAGATATTGTTTGCTAATCTCATCAATCTGAAATATTTAAAATTGTTCACCTTCTTCTTATCAAGCTTACCAAATACATTGTTTGTGAATTTAACACATCTAACATATTTAGAAATTTCCAATACTTGGTTATCCTCTTCTCCGTGCAAAGCAATAGAAGACCTACAAATGTTATCAACACTAGATATGTCTGTTAATAATTTTGACTATGTGACTTGCTCTATTGAGAATATGGCTAGCCTTAAAGAGTTGAGCATATCGTATAATTATAATCAAGATAATAATTATACTGAGATTTGGAATGTCACCAAATGGTTAGAACTAATCACAAGATTACCATCTTCAATATCTACTCTGAACATGGAAATAAGAAGTAGTAGTGTATTTCAATCTGTGAGTCCTGGTTCATTAAAAAATGCATCTCTGTCATCTTTGAAAATTTCATATTGTAATTCAATATCTCAGTTATCTATTTTAGATGATGCGTTTGGTATTTTTCCACACCTATATATTTTGAGTATACGTAACCCTTGTTATAATAGTGATATAAAGAGAAAATCCATATCTGTAGCGAAATATGCTTTTAGAGGCTTATGGCACCTACACACGTTGGAACTCAGTGGTGTTGGTCTTACTCAATGTCCTTATAAAGCCCTGGAAGTTTTTGCACACTCGCTAGAACACTTGGATTTGAGCAATAATTACATACAGGAAATGGACTGGTATGGACAGTATATATTGAAATCACTGGATATCTCAAAGAATCCCATTACAGATATGTACCTTAGATTACTTAGCAATCTCACTAATGTGTATTTGAATAATATTAAAAGAGATACCATTTGGATGTACATTAATGGCATCAATGTAGCCCTCAGATCTATTTACATTTCAGCTGAAAATGTTGCTGAAATTCATTATGTTTCCTTGCCATATTATAAATCCTTGCCATTGTGTAATACATGTATGTCCCTTCCACTTGAGACAGTTACCTTTAGTAGACTTAAATTCGGATTCAATTTTGCATGGACATGGGGTAATTGTTCACATCTCAAGTCACTTTCCATATCTGATTCAGAAGGAGTTAATTTTATTTTTAAAGAAACGGTTGACAGTTTTTCTCATCTAGAAAAGCTAAAATTAACAAACTGCAAATTGTCATCAATTAGTCAAATTCTTCTTGACAGTCTTAGTCTACAGAATTTAAATCTCAGTGGCAATAACATTGTCAGTATTTATGGATATGACTTTTCATCGCTGATAAGTCTTAAACAATTGGATCTCAGTCATAATAAAATAGAAAGTTTACCTGAAAATCAATTTCACTACATATCAAATCTCACCTACCTTAATTTGGCTGAAAACAAACTTGGCTATTTGAATTCTTTGAAAGGTCTCTATGGTCTACGAACACTCATTGTATCTGGTAATGCATTGACTACACTGCCTCCCTTTCTGATGAAAATGCCACACAAACTGCAGCATGTTGAATTTGGAGACATCCCATTTTCTTGCACATGTGATATTCAACCCCTACAACATTGGATACTGACAGATACAAAAACATACATAGACCCACAGCCTCCATACCTGTGCAAATCTCCTGCAATCAGAGAGAACCTTGGTATCACAGAATTTAGTTTAGATTGCAGACTGCATCTTGAAAACTACATTGCCCCAAGTGTGTCAGGTTTACTTCTTATATGTGTAATAGTTTCTCTAATTTACAAATATCGATGGCGCCTACATTACAAATGCTGGATTTTGTGTTGTCAGAGAAGATATCAGCGATATATAGATAATGATGATGATGCTGATATCAATAGTGATGATGAGGATGATGTTGATGCCCCATATGAAGCACCAATCATGAGGCGTCGATATCATGCTTATGTTGCCTACCACAGAGATAATGAAGCATGGATAAATGATCAACTCATTCCAAATATTGAAGATGGACCAGAACAGTTTCGACTTTGTCTTAAAGAAAGAGGTGACATTCCAGCAGGTCATTATATTCTCAATGCCATATGTCATGGAATTAAGCAAAGCCGCAAAACTATCGCAGTTTTATCTGAGAATTTCATGCATGACGGATGGTGTCATTATCAGCTACATTTTGCACGAATGCGGACGGTAACAGATAACGTTGATGTACTCATTCTTGTACAGATTGGTGAAATTCCTATCGTAAAAAGACATTGTTGCTTCGCCAGTTATTATGTTACAAGGAAGTGTTGAGGTGGCCTGAAGATCCCAATGGACAACAGTTATTCTGGAATCAGTTAAAAATGAAACTGCGTAAGCCAGCTAGAGTTGATCGTAGATTTCAAGAAATTTGAAACAAAGTTTTGTGAAATATTTCCTTACCATGCAAGTCTGATCAAATTGGTTGTACGGGGGGGCCTTCAGTATGTAATGAGAGTTGACTTATAACCCCATATATGGATTATTATCATGGCATTTCTCTATGATCACATAAACACTGTACCTTTGTCTTTCAAACAATACATGTTAAAATTATATCACACACTTGATTACGTAACAATATTAGCATAAAATCAATGGTGTAGAGTCACGGGCTGAAAATGAGTCGTTTCTTTGAATGGAAATAAGAGGCTGAAATGAGGTATTGTTGTATATATTCTAGAATTTCTCGGGAATTAAAGTATGGAGGGTGCTGCCTTTTGGAATAGTAGTAGAACATAATCCTCCAGATTATAAAACCATCTTTGTCGGGCAGGAAATTTTTTTCTACCAGTTCTGTTGACTAATCTCCCAAGATTAAAACGGGAGTCTCACTAGAAAATATTTGAAACCGTGATTAAAATATAACTGTTATTCCACTCTTGTTACATTTTTATACAAAAAGTTTTTTCTCATGTGGTTTGAAAGACAAAGGTACAGTGTGATCATAAAGAAATTCCATCTAAATATTAAAAATATGGGTTCAAAGATTAACTCTCATTACATAATGACCGCCGTATTAATGACCATCGTATTAACATTTTTTAGAATTTTTTTAAAATGGAGAATTTATCATTTATGATCCCATACATAAATATTGTTACAATAATTTTGAATGTAGTATATTTAGGTGTATTTTGTAATACGCTTAGGCAATAGAAACAAACTACTTCGATCTTTCGATCGACCATCGATGCTTGGTCGATCCTTATTATTTATGAAATCAATCAACAGATACTATCCATCTGAAGATCATGCTCCCAGGTGACAAGATAATGGGTATTTCAGAAGTAAACCGGTGTCACTGATTGCATCTACCTTATTAAAAAATAAAATTATAAACTGAACATTATTTATCTTGTGTGTGTGTTTTTGTTTGTTTGTTTACTTGGGATTTTGTGTGTGTGTGTGTGTGTTTGTATGTTTCATTTCATACTACAGAATGATATGACAAAAGTATCATCTTCATACCTGATGTGACTGCAATGGTTTGTTGCAACACATTTGCTCACAATTTGATCAGCAATTAAACCACCAATATACTGGAATCCCATATCTCATGTGTTTGTGTCCAACTTTGTGGGTTTGGGCTGGGATGGGGGTAATAAGCTGTATTCACAAGTGCTGTAATTTACATGTATCAGTACAGGTACAGTGAATCGTAAGTCTGGATCCTATTGATTGTTAGCCCTTGGAGGGTGTCTGCCGTACATATTGTGGCGGAAATGGATATCGACGAGAGAGGGCCTCCTTCAGTCACGTGGTTTCATTGGCTATATAAGCGGGGTGCAACAGCACCAGTCTGTCTGTAGCCGTGAGTGTGGTAGGTCGATGACTGGTCAATTAGCCTCTCCTCTCTTCTAAGCATAAAAACCGTCGCTCTCCGCTCCTGATTCCACTCCGATCTTGGATCAACCCGAAGCCCATGATAAAGGTGTTGAGCCTAATGTTCTCCATATCTGTGTGATTCATTAGCCAGTGTCATTGTACGTTATGGTCCGTACACCCACCACATCCTAAGCTTTAACTTTACCAATCGCTACTATATACCGAAGGCCGGTTCCGCTACAATATTATATGAGCAAAAGTGCCGGATCAAGGTATGAAAGTTTTACCCTTACAAGCAAAACAAAGATTGATTTTGCTAATGTCTGGTCATCATGGGATCGGACATAATCAAATATATTAGTTAAGATATTGAACTAACACCTTAGTTGCTTGACAATATGACAACCCTTGAAAAATTTCTTTTTGCCATTCTATATCAATCCACGATGTTATGAGTCCAACCTATTACGAGTTCAACCAATTATAATACCGTAAAATTCCGTCTACAAGCATATATATGCCTCTAAACGAGGTTTTTTTTGACACAAGAGGCAGACACTCTCAACAAAAACGTTATTTGGAGTTTGAACAACTATATTACTGATAAAGGCGGCTGTACAAACATGTATATTTGTAAGACCAATCTATTGCAATGTTTTTGAGAAGGGTAATGGCCTTTCATATCTTTCGTTGAAAAAAACCGTCGTTTAGAGGCATATATGCTTCCAGACGGAATTCTACGGTATGTGTTAAAATCACACAACATGGGTCAAAGGGCACTATAATTGATTTGAGATATTGGATTAAAGGTGCGCAAAATACTGTTACACTTGCCTAGACAACTGTGAGGTTCATGCTTTGTGATGAAACATTAGATCGTTTATTATTAGCCAATCACAGTAGATATCTTTTCAGTCCCTTATGCCTACACCCATATACCAATAAAGTTTTCTCTCTCTTGTGACGTACCCAAAAATGCTTGCCGCTTCAAAAAAATGTAGCTTTCCAATGGTTTTGAGTGCCAAATAACAAAATAAGCATGTTAGTGCCATTTGGAAATCAGTAGTTTAGTTTAATTATTTTCATCATGTTTGTCGGTGGTACATATTAACTAAGTGCATAACTGAATCAATTATGCCTGCTTTGGTCTCTCTGTGCACACACACATACCGCGTAATGTGCTACGAGTTGCGTATGCTAACACAAAATGTGCACGTTTGTAAGAGCCCAATACGTAACAAAATCCCAGTACGTATCAATTTGATACGTATTGGGCTCAACCTCTTCTACCTAGAACAAAAAGTGGCAAAAAATAAATCATCCCGCCCAATACGTAACAAAACTAAAATTTAATTAAAATTACTTGATTCATACTTCCTCCCTCTGTAGTGGTTTTTGTTACGTATTGGGCTCTATACATTTTTTTGTTACGTATTGGGCTCCGGTTGTTTTTCAAGCAAATTATGGATATTATGTGCATGTGTTTTTATAGAAGTACTTTATATTGACCCAGTAACTCATTTTGAGTCTTTCTAGAACAAAATATTTGACAGTGTTTTATCTTTAGACTTGGAATTTAATTGTTACGTATTGGCCTCTGGTTATTTTAAAAGGAAATTATCATGATTAGGTGCATGTTTTTGTTATAGAATTACTTTATATTGACTCAGTAACTCATTGTGAATAATTTTGAGTCTTTCTAGAAAACATTTTTTGACAGTGTTTTTTCTCTAGACATAGAATTTTTTGTTGCGTATTGGGCTCTAGTTATTTTTAAAGCAAATTATGGGTTTGGGTGGATGTTTTTGTCATAGAATTACTTTATATTGACCCAGTAAATCCTTTTTTCATTCTAGAAAAAAAATTCGAGTGGTTCTAATGTATTGGGCTCTATACATTTTAATGCGTTTTAGAGGTTACACTGTCGGAAAAGTTCTTTCATCCGGATTTTTTCGCATATATGGACATGACTTGACCTCCGGTTAATATTTATCGAAGAAAGAAAAAAATTCAAGTGGGTCTAATTTTTTGTTACGTATTGGGCTCTGTATTGGGGTCTGTATATTGTAATGCGCTTTGGAGGTTACATTGTCGGAAAAGCTCTTATCCGGATTTTTTTCGCATATATGGACATGACCTGACCACCAGTTATTATTTATCGAAGAAAGAAAAAAATTCGAGTGTGTCTAATTTTTTGTTACGTATTGGGCTCTGTATATTTTTTATGCGTTTTGGAGGTTACACTGTCGGAAAAGCTCTTTTATCCAGATTTTTTCGCATATATGGACATGACTTGACCTCCGGTTAATATTTATCGAAGAAAGAAAAAAATCGAGCGGGTCTAATTTTTGTTACGTTATGCGTTTTGGAGGTTACACTGTCGGAAAAGCTCTTTTATCCGGATTTTTTCGCATATATGGACATGACTTGACCTCCGGTTAATATTTATCGAAGAAAGAAACAAATTCGAGTGGGTCTAATTTTTTGTTACGTATTGGGCTCCATACATTTTTTTTATGCGTTTTGGAGGTTACACTGTCGGAAAAGCTCTTTTATCCGGATTTTTTCGCATATATAGACATGACTTGACCTCCGGTTAATATAAATCGAAGAAAGAAAAAAATTCGAGTGGGTCTAATTTTTTGTTACGTATTGGGCTCCATATATATTTTATGCGTTTTGGAGGTTACACTGTCGGAAAAGCTCTTTTATCCGGATTTTTTCGCATATATAGACATGACCTGACCTCCAGTCAATATTTATCGAAGAAAGAAAAAATTCGAGTGGGTCTAATTTTTTGTTACGTATTGGGCTCTATACACTTTTGTTTATGCGTTTTGGAGGTTACACTGTCGGAAAAGCTCTTTTATCCGGATTTTTTTCGCATATATGGACATGACCTGACCTCCAGTCAATATTTATCGCAGAAAGAAAAAAAATCGAGTGGGTCTAATTTTTTGTTACGTATTGGGCTCTGTATATTTTTTATGCGTTTTTGAGGTAACACTGTCGGAAAAACTCTTTAATCCGGATTTTTTCGCATATATGGACATGACCTGACCTCCAGTTAATATTTATCGAAGAAAGAAAAATAATCGAGCGGGCCAAATTTTTGTTACGTTATGCGTTTTGGAGGTTACACTGTCTGACAAGCTCTTTTATCCGGATTTTTTCGCATATATGGACATGACCTGACCTCCAGTTAATATTTATCGAAGAAAGAAAAATAATCGAGCGGGTCTAATTTTTTTGTTACGTTATGCGTTTTGGAGGTTACACTGTCGGAAAAGCTCTTTTATCCGGATTTTTTCTCATATATGGACATGACTTGACCTCCAGTTAATATTTATCGAAGAAAGAAAAAAATTCGAGTGGGTCTAATTTTTTGTTACGTATTGGGCTCTGTATATTTTTATGCGTTTTTGAGGTAACACTGTCGGAAAAACTGTTTTATCCGGATTTTTCGCATATATGGACATGACCTGACCTCCAGTTAATATTTATCGAAGAAAGAAAAAAATCGAGCGGGTCTAATTTTTTGTTACGTTATGCGTTTTGGAGGTTACACTGTCGGAAAAGCTCTTTTATCCGGATTTTTTCTCATATATGGACATGACTTGACCTCCAGTTAATATTTATCGAAGAAAGACAAAAATTCGAGTGGGTCTAATTTTTTGTTACGTATTGGGCTCTATACATTTTTTATGCGTTTTGGAGGTTACACTGTCGGAAAGCTCCTTTATCCGGATTTTTTTCGCATATATGGACATGAGCTGACCTCCAGTTAATATTTATCGAAGAAAGAAAAAAATCGAGTGGGTCTAATTTTTTGTTACGTATTGGGCTCTGTATATTTTTTATGCGTTTTTGAGGTAACACTGTCGGAAAAACTGTTTTATCCGGATTTTTTCGCATATATGGACATGACCTGACCTCCAGTTAATATTTATCGAAGAAAGAAAAAAATCGAGTGGGTCTAATTTTTTGTTACGTGTTGGGCTCTGTATATTTTTTTATGCGTTTTTGAGGTAACACTGTCGGAAAAACTCTTTTATCCGGATTTTTCGCATATAAGGACATGACCTGACCTCAAGTTAATATTTATCGAAGAAAGAAAAAAAACCGAGCGGGTCTATTTTTTGTTACGTTATGCGTGTTGGAGGTTACACTGTCGGAAAAACTCTTTTATCCGGATTTTTTCGCATATATGGACATGACTTGACCTCCAGTTAATATTTATTGAAGAAAGAAAAAAATTCGAGTGGGTCTAATTTTTTGTTACGTATTGGGCTCTATACATTTTTTATGCGTTTTGGAGGTTACACTGTCGGAAAGCTCCTTTATCCGGATTTTTTTCGCATATATGGACCTGACCTGACCTCCAGTTAATATTTATCGAAGAAAGAAAAAAAATCGAGTGGGTCTAATTTTTTGTTACGTATTGGGCTCTGTATATTTCTTATGCGTTTTTGAGGTAACACTGTCGGAAAAACTGTTTTATCCGGATTTTTTTTTTTTTATGGACATGACCTGACCTCCAGTTAATATTTATCGAAGAAAGAAAAAAAATCGAGTGGGTCTAATTTTTTGTTACGTGTTGGGCTCTGTTTATTTTTTTATGCGTTTTTGAGGTAACACTGTCGGAAAAACTCTTTTATCCGGATTTTTCGCATATAAGGACATGACCTGACCTCAAGTTAATATTTATCGAAGAAAGAAAAAAATTCGAGCGGGTCTAATTTTTTGTTACGTTATGCGTGTTGGAGGTTACACTGTCGGAAAAACTCTTTTATCCGGATTTTTTCGCATATATGGACATGACTTGACCTCCAGTTAATATTTATTGAAGAAAAAAAAAATTCGAGTGGGTCTAATTTTTTGTTACGTATTGGGCTCTATACATTTTTTATGCGTTTTGGAGGTTACACTGTCGGAAAAGCTCTTTTATACGTATTGGGCTCTTCACATTTTTTATGCGTTTTGGAGGTTACACTGTCGGAAAAGGTCTTTTATCCGGATTTTTTGCATATATGGACATGACTTGACCTTCGGTTAATATTTATCGAAGAAAGAAAAAAATTCGAGTGGGACTAATTTTTTTGTTACGTATTGGGCTCTATACATTTTTTATGCGTTTTGGAGGTTACACTGTCGGGAAAGCTCTTTTATCCGGATTTTTTCGCATATATGGACATAACTTGACCTTCGGTTAATATTTATCGAAGAAAGAAAACAATTCGAGTGGGTCTAATTTTTTGTTACGTATTGGGCTCTAACCATTACCTATGTGTTTTGGAGGCTACACTCTCGGTAAAGCTCTTTTATCCGGATTTTTTCGCATATATGGACATGACCTGACCTCCATTAATATTTATCGACGAAAGAAAAAAAAAATACGGGCGGGTTTAATTTTTTGTTACGTATTGGGCTCTATACATTTTTTATGTGTTGGAGGTTACACTCTCGGTAAAGCTCTTTTATCCGAATTTTTTCGCATATGGACATGACCTGACCTCCAGTTAATATTTATCGAAGAAAGAAAAAAATTCGAGGGGGTCTAATTTTTTGTTACGTATTGGGCTCTATACAATTTTTATGCGTTTTGGAGGTTACACTGTCGTCGGTAAAGCTCTTTTATCCGCATTTTTTCGCATATATGGACATGAGCTGACCTCCAGTTAATATTTATCGAAAAAAGAAAAAAAATTCGAGTGGGTCTAATTTTTTGTTACGTATTGGGCTCTATACATTTTTTATGCGTTTTGGAGGTTACACTGTCGGAAAAGCTCTTTTATCCGGATTTGTTTGCATATATGGACATGACCTGACCTCCAGTTAATATTTATCGAAGAAAGAAAAAAATTCGGGTGGGTCTAGTTTTTTGTTACGTATTGGGCTCTATACATTTTTATGCGTTTTGGAGGTTACACTGTCGGTAAAGCTCTTTTATCCGAATTTTTTTCGCATATATGGACATTACCTGACCTCCAGTTAATATTTATCGAAGAAAGAAAAACATTCAAGTGGGTTTATTTTTTTGTTACGTTTTGCGTTTTGGAGGTTACACTGTCGGAAAAGCTCTTTTATCCGGATTTTTTCGCATATATATATGGACATGACCTGACCTCCAGTTAATATTTATCGAAGAAAGAAAAAAATCAAGGGGGTGTAATTGTTTTGTTTCGTTATACGTTTTGACTCCGACACTCTCAGAAAAGTTCTTCAATCCGGATTTTTTTTCTTTTTTTGAGTTGACCTGACCTCCGATTAATACCTATCGAAGAACGAAAAAAGTGGAGAGGGTCTAATTGTTACGTTATGCGTTTGGCTCCGACACTGTCCGAAAAGTTCTTTTATCCGGATTTTTTCGCATTTTGTCTTGACCTCCAAATTTATCGAAGAAAGAACAAAAATCGAGTGGCGATTTAAAAAAAAAATTTGTACAGATATAGAAACTAAATTTTTTTTTTAATTTAAATTTTTTTGAAAGACTAGTCTTAATTGATTATCTAACAAGTATCCAGTAGTAAAAATTGACAATATCCCTAAATGGATGAACCAGTATTTAATACTTGTTAGGATTTTTAAAAGCTGAAGGTTTAAAAAAAAATCGACTGGACCGACCGGCCCATTCTTCCCATTTTGAACATAGAATAGCTTGTTATTTAGAGGGCGAATGCGTACGGGATGAGAGTGTGCTGGGATGAAAGTGTGCGGGCTGCGTGGAAATATACGTGGTGAAAGTGTGCAGGGTGAAGTGTCCAGTATTATCCCTTACTTGCAATTTATTATGAATCGGATATTACTGTGCCCCACACAGTGTCATCGCCCCGATATCTTCATGGCAGAAATCGCCATGGTAGGTTGAATCCACAGCCACGCATGGCCATTTTGTTCCGACCTTTGAGACGCATAATTAGTCGAGGGACACGACTAAGGCTACTCACAATAGCCGGGTAATTGATCTTGATTGTGCGTGAGTACGCTTGTATACGCCATTGATGTCAATGGTCATCGACTTTTATACTGCCTCCACGGGAGTAGTGAGTGCAGCTGTACTACGCGCTGTAGTCCATGCAGGACCAACGCAATATAAAATTAGAATTTTGGTGAGTTTTTGAGTTCAAGACGCAAGCTTCTTTCTCAAGACGCTAGCTAACGACTATCATATATGTTCAACACGTATATTCAAGTGCAAGGAACCACATCTGGATTCTTCAGACGAAATCATTTACGGGAGATATTCATCATTTTCTACCCCGCTATCCAAAGATTTTCGGCTGAATATCAAAATCGTGCAAAGCACATTCACGTGTATCGATCCCGGGTATTTATTTTAGTATCTCTGCATGTACCAAGTAACTATTTGCCAGGCGATGTCGGTGTGCCCCATTTACTCCCATTTTTTTATTTGCTCTATTTTAGTGGCAGAATTTGCTTTAAAATGAGTATAATATTGCCTTCACTTTGAATGCTCCTAATAGCTTAAAATTAAAACTTGTATCCCAGCAAACACAAAAACGTTTTTAAAACGTTTTAAATAAGTTATATATTGGGTTTTGGTTTAGGTAAAAACGTTTTAATAACATTAAAATGTCGGGTTATATAAAGGTCATGAAATCGTTTTAAAACATTTTGTATGAAAACACACTACAACAACATTTTTAAAATGTTTTCGAAATGTCATTGAAAACTATTTTTGCAAACATTTTTGGCCAAATATTTTGTCAACACTTAAATAACATTATGTTAAAATATTTCCACCCAGCAAACACAGAAATGTTCTTAAAATGTTTACAAAACGTTTTAATAACATTTAAATGTCGGGTTATATAAAGGTCATGAAAACATTTTAAAAACGTTATTGTAAATATTTTGGCCAAACATTTTTTGCAAAATATTTTTTCAACCCCAAAATAACATTCTGTTTTAAAATGATTTGTACCAAGTTTGCAAAATTATTTTTGGAATGTTATTAAAACGTTTTTATACCCTTTATATAACCCGACATTTAAATGTTTTCTGTAAAACATTTGTGTTTGTTGGGCAGTAAATTACCAACATAGTTATTTAATGTTATGAAAACGTTTTATACCATTAATGTACCCTTTATATAACCCGACATTTAAACGTTTTCTGACAACCTTTTATAACCTTTTGGGAATGATGTCGAAAACGTTTTTGTGTTTGCTGGGATATCAATAATATAAAGTGTAATGCAAACTTTTGTAATGCAAGAAACTGCTCAAGATTATAAAAGAGGCTCCATCACTGTAAACACGCATTAGTGCCTACTATTAATTTCAAGAGTTCATAGGTCAAAAACCAGAGGTCTCAGAAAAATGTTTGTATTGACTTTTGATCCAAATATCCATCGCAACTTGATATACTTTCCATGACGCATAAATCATTTTGCAAACATTTACCATGTAAAAATTACATTTTTGGGACAAAGCTGCAAAAAAACACAAAAAGTTACTCCCCCCATGCATATCCGATGACCCCTTTTATTGCTTTAACCTAAAATTTTGGTGAAACCGACACCAAATGATAAACATTTTCACTCCCCACAAACACTTTTGTGAGTCAACCAGGAATCAAATTTAAAAGAAGAGAATCCATTTTTCTGGAATCCGTCACTCCCCCTCTATCCTCCTGTTATGCTCATGGTGCGCCTAACTTTATAGGCCATATGCCTTTAACCATTATTAGTTTTCTAAATCACACCAGAATGCAGCAAATTAGTCCAAAATAGTCGAATGTCAATTTTCCGGGGGGGGGGGCTTTCCCACTGAGGCTTTGGACCACGACAGAGGCCTAGCATTGAGCCCCCTGGACCCCCTGTCGATGTCTTTGGGCACGCCCATGATATTCTTGCAGCAATTTCATGTTCAAAGGGAAGCAAGAAACGTCATTCCCCTCCATAATAATTTCCAACTTGTTTTTATACTTTTGTAGGCCTACATCGCGGCATCACATGAGTAAATCTATGATTTTAGTGCTGTAAAATTCTGACTGGATAATGTGAGAACCAGTACAAGTGTCAACCGAAAGCATTCGATAAAAACAAATCAAAAACAAAAAGGACCAAGGACTTGTTTTTAGTTAGGAGAGGGGAACATCAATTTTTTTACCTGATTGGTGGGGGGAACCTGAAAGGGGGAACGTAAAAATCGAGAAAAAATATGGAAATCCTCCATCCCCTCTTGTTGGCGTAAATAATGACCGCTCCCTAAATGACGTAGCTTTATGGGCTGCCGCTAGAAGGGGGTGGGGTGGTATGGGGTGAGACACCCCTCCTCTAATTCTTAATGTTGTCGGTAAAAGTGACGGTTGTCGGCAAAACATATAGGATTGTCGGCAGATTACAAAAGCCAATGTGCGGAAGTTGTTGTTATACAATATTCTTATTGTAAAAGTAGTTAATAATGAAAAAAAATATTGAGGAAAATTTTTTGATAATCACCCCCTCCCCCCTCCCCACACACACACCCACATCCACTTTTTAGATTCTTGAGCGCCCTGGCGAAAAAATACAAAAAATGTATTAGACAGACCAACATATTTCCGTCGGCAAAATATGCCGTATACCCCCCAATCCGATTGGTCTAACGACGCCCCTGCTTACTTTGGTTCAGGGTGCCTGGGGCCGAAAGTAGATCGGGTGCACTGACCAAGGGTGTACAGTGTTACTAAAGGTTCGCTATTCCGAAAACACGGTTCTCTATTCCGAAGATTATCTATTCCGAAAATTCTCAAAACACAAACAGGCTCTCTATTTCAAAACAAGTCACCGTGTTCTCTACTCCGAATATGAAAAAAGTTCTCTATTCGGAATATGAAAAAAATTCTTTATTCCGAAATGAGTCACCGTGATCTCTATTCCGAATTATAAAAAGGCTTCATTTTTCCGAATCTGTCGATGTTGAATCATGTTTGAGCCCTCTAGCAAGGTCCTTCGAAGTTGACCAAAGCACCACTAAACCAATGTGTCATGTGTGGAAGAACCGTAACAAATGTCTGTTTTTTTTATTTAAAAAAATTCAATAGAGGTATCTGGAGTTCCTCTGATTACTTGTGATGGTAGAGAATAGTTTGAAGTTTGTAACTGTGGAGTCTGCAATGTTTTGCACGTGAAGAACAATTATAGAAAATTAGCTAATTTGCATACAATTTGCATGGTCACCTAACCGTCATCATGCATGGTCATCAAGTATATTGCTAATCAGACAATATGAAGATAGCTGATGACTATGTGAAGTCATTGCTATCTACTGATGTTAGCTGATGGCTCTCTGAAATCATTGTTATCTACTGAATATAGCTGATGACTAAGTTAAGTCTTTGATATCTACTGATGTTAGCTGATGGCTCTGTGGAGTCATTGCTATCTACTGAAGATAGCTGGCTGCTCTGTGAAGTTATTGCTATCTACTTAGAAAAGGTGGCGGCTATGTAAACTCATTGATATCTACTTAAGACACTGGTGGCTATGGGAAGTCAGTGCTATTAAATGAAGATAGTTGACTGGTCTGTGAAGTCATTACTATCTACCATGTCTACTGAAGATTACCGATGGCAATGTGAAGTCAGTGCTATCAAATAAATATCTGCGAAATCATTACTATCTAACTAGTGAAGATAGCTGTTGGCTATATAAAGTCAGTGCTATCTGCTGAAGATAACCAGTGCTATCTACTTAAGATATAACTGATGGATAAGTTAATGCTATATAGCGGGGTTAGCTGATGGCTCTGTGAAGTTATTCTCACCTACTAAAGGGAAACAGGACATTTCGCATCCCTACCATTTCACCCCCTACATGCTGAACTGCTGAATATAGTGCCCACACACCACGTATCTACTAAAGGGAAACAGGACACTTCGCCTACCTGACATTTCGCCCCCTACATGCTGAACTGCTAAATATAGTGCCAACCCACCGAATTGGTTATGGTTAGGGTTTAGGGTTTGGACTTTAGGATATTCGGGTTAAGGTTTTCAGAACGTAAGGGTAAGGGCGCTGCTTGTAGTCAGGGTTTTGGTTTGGGACTTGGGTTAAGATGTATAGTTATAGGGCTTAGGGTAAGGGTTAAAGGTTAGGGTGAGGGTTACGGCCCTATATCAATTGTCAACTTGATACAGTATTTGCCAATTTAGAAATGGTCATATAAAGTCATTGTTATCTATTGATATAAGCTGATGGCTATGTAAAGTCATATTTATTTACTGAGGTTGCTGATGGCTATGTGAAGTAATTGCTATCTATAGCTGATGGTTATGTAAAGTCAGTGCTATCAAATGAAGATAGCAGATTGTTCTGTGAAGTCATTGCTATCTACTGAAGATTATATTTCATATTTTATTTCATTGTGGCATTTTTCCCAGGGGGCGTTGAACCTCCTTGATATACGAAGGTCATTCAAAAAACTCTACCTCCACTCTTATAACTTCTGTCCTGTATAAAATGATAGCTTCTTCAAGCTTAACATATTATACATTTAAATGTTACCTACAATGTATTTTGATACATTTTCCATTTTTTTGTAGGTGAACTCATAACCAAAATAAGATTTTATATGCCAGAAACGTTAAAAAGTCGTAAACATTTAAATGAAAATATGTGTGTCTTCCTCTTACGAGATTAGCTCGATATACAAGTGTTATGATTAGGTATTAAAAAAAATTGTTGTGTTGCTCTCCGCGGCCGGGTCAAAATCGCGAAAATAATTATGGGCCCGGTTTTTGGGGGTTTAAAAAAAATTTAATCAGTAAACTAAGAGTTAATTGTGAAGGGCCTTGATATTATTTACTTTAATAAAATATTCAACATCGGGTAGAAAATACAGCCGATATTATGCATTTGCCTCTCTTCACTCATGTTACTGTGAAATAGTAGGTATCAAATGATTGAGTTGGTAAAAAAAAATCCGGCCGGCTGTACCACCAGATTTAGGCTTGGGAGGGCAAGACAACAATTTAGTTTTTTTGGCCTAATATGCTAGCATATTATAAATGAAACAACATCAAATGTGTAACCAAACATTAATAATACCAGTTATAAAATGAATTTTATGTTTAAAACATATCCCAGCATCAATTCTTTTCGGTAAATCCCATAAGCCTTTGCGAGTACACATGAGATGTCGTTACTTGACGTCACGTCGACTTATATACAATGCGCAATAACGATGTAAAACGATGTTCGCATCGGCCTGACGCGTACTGAAGTCAAGTGACGACATCTCAGGTGTAATCGCAAAGGCTTATGGGTTCACCGAAAAGGTCAATTACACGAAATAGACACTGAAGTAATAATTTAGCAAGATTGAAAAAATATGTGCGTTTCCGATCACCCCTCCGGACCACACCCTAATCAGCACCAATGGAGTATCGCCCTGGGACAGAGTGGCAAGTTCTCCTTTCCTGCTCAGTCGACAGAAATGTGAAAAAAAATACAGTTTGCAATTTCCTTTTGGTTTATTTTAGACTTAAAATTAACCCCATTTTGGGCCATGTCAACGTCCTTTTTTTTCAAAAAGGACTGTACGCTAAACATTAAATTGGCCTCATGTGCTTTTCATATTTGTCAACAATGTAGACCTAAATAACTATACCCAAATTTTCACAAAATACAGTCCGAAATTGAATCAAGCGCCGATAAAATTTCGAAAGCGGTGGTCTCACGGGGCTGTCTTAAAAGGGGGATGGGGTCATTATGTCCGACCAGAGTCCATTTTGTTTACGGTCGCCCTGTCTCTCTCCGTTTTCTCTTTTTCTCCTCCCACTCTTCTTTATACGTTGACCATCACGTTCTTTCTTTGCTTAGGCCTATATCTCTACGTTTTCTCTCCTTTTATTCGTTCTTCTATGCAATTTATTCCCGCGTTTCATCACAGTCCACCGGCTTTCTTTTAAACCCTCCTACCCTCGGATCCGTGGATAATGACTGGTAATGAAGACTATGTAACAGTATATCTTGGTGTAGATTATTCATCCAGTAGTTGAAAACATTATTTGTAAATTAAATCAAATACTGGAACTAAAATTTGCAACTCACTTTGCTACCTTGCGTCCGAAAGCATCGGACTTCGTCAGGCATCTGATTGAAGATGTTGTGATGACGTCAGATGTTCCAGTATTTGATTTAATTTACAAATAATACTATGTAACATTATTAATCAGTTCAATGTTTGGTTACTGGTTACTGGATTTTCGATTACAATATTTTTTCATTAAAAGAAATAATAGTGTATGTCAATCATTACACTACAATTTTTATTTCTAGGGCTCTTTGATTTCTTCAAATAAAGTAAATCCCCTGGCCCTCTATAATTACGCACAAAAGATCGCCGCATGATCCGACAGTGTGTGTAATCATTGACATTGATTTGTGGAGAAAGAAGAATGGATTTTTGGCACGGTAGGCCTATTTTAGAAGCGGAATTTCAAACTGGGGCGGGTTAATGGGGTTACAGAACTTTTTGTTCATAGGTCGTATGTAATTATGTATCATTCCATTATCCAAAGATGGAACCGAACCAAGATTGTGGGACAGTCCAGGACTGTCTGTGTGGGACTGCACACATCTCACACAACACTCATCTCAAAGTTTGTTCGGTGCATCATGCACTTATTGTTGCCTACATGTATGCACACAACCAAGGGGGTGACACTAACTTCACGGTTGTTCTATTAGCATGCAAATGAAAAATTCCGCTGGTTTACTAGCTAGAAAGTGAGGCCAGTTATCGATCCGTTGTGAATAATTCATGTTCGACCCCTTGGATCACTGTTAATTGATATTGGCAAATAACAACGTTGTTAGTTTTTTTCAAAGAAAGTCTACTAATTTGATATGAAATGACATTTTGCAATAGCAAAGTCAAAATTAGGACTTGAGGTCAATAATATGAAGGTAATACGTGACAGAGGCAAGGTGTGAAACACAAGTAGTATTTGAAGTTAAAATAACCTTTGATACCCGACCTGACCTTCCATAGCTTTCCATCATGGCGCCTTATTCGTCTTTATGTATTTCTATTATGCTCTCAAGTAAAATAAAATACCAATCTGCACTAAGCAGACAGAATGTTACTTGGCTCCCAGCATGAATTATTGATTTTATACGGAGGTAAAGAAATGCACAGTTGCCTGCAAGCCGTGCACCATACTCCAAATATTTACGGTAAATCTGAATAATGGTCACATGTTGACATATCATGTGTTCGGGAAATCACGTGGCAACATTTTAAGATTTCAGACTTGTTTACTAGTTAAATTGTCATTTGTATTATTGATTATTTATCTTTGTTAATTAATATATCTTTTAAATGCTGATAAATCGTGGTTGGATGCCCATATTATATTTTAAATTCAATGTTTTATGAATATAATTCTACCACGCAGAGGGGGTCACACAGCATAATTTCACACTACACGATTTAGCTAGATTTGGAGCTCTGCACTTCAAATTCACGTCAATTTCAAAGTTTATACACTTAATATATTTAATATAATACTTATTTTTTTGTTATAACTAACTGGAACACGAAATATACTAGCTTATTACCTATACAGAAAGGGGATTTATACACATTCACTCAGCAATTTGACATGCCTGGCGCATCAAGACATTCTCTGTCTGGATAACATGACTGTCGCCCTCAATACGTCTGGGCACAAATTTAAATAACAATACGCTATTTACATATGAATGCGGCCTCATGCTAATTTCTAATGACGCTTCCAGGTATTGTTCTATGACACAACACACGGGCACTCACAATAGGCAATTGACCCATACATGATGCAGTCATGTCTACAGTAGAATTCACCACGAACTTTGCAGGACTTAAACACCATTAAAAGCTATTAAACCAAGATAACACTCATTGAAAACAGCTCAACTGATTAAATCAGATCTTCTCTGGTTGTGCACATGTGTCTGTTTTATATGTGCGGTATCGCAATGAGCTGCTATTATAGGTTCAGTTGCGTAACCGATTATAAAGGAAACGCAAGGAAACAATGGTATGTGGACCTTCGTTCACGAAATGAGACAATGGTCTGCTTTTTGTTAACCAGCATTCTTGAAAATGAGCAACATAATGATTGTTGATTTAAGGGCTGGGGTATGAACGTTTGGACAGTATTTATTTTGGGACATTAGAGAACATCAGACATATCGAATTGCATTCTGAATACGAAGAATGTCCTTCTGATATCAAATAATTTTGATTTTTTGAAATTCGCAATCGCTCATTGGATTAATATTATCACGTGGTAATAAATTTGCATTGGACAATCAATTACTATAATGGTTTAGTACTGCATATCTCGGTTTAATCTCCACTAAGCGGGTTTATGGTTGGAAAGGTCACGGTGAATTTGCCGTGGACAACATAACTGCACTATGATTTTAACAAGCGATTTGTTACGAACGAATGAACTAAATGACACGGGTATTGCTTCAGCTTACTTCGCCGCTAAAAATATCAGAATAAAACCAATTTTTTTGACATTAACACCTACAAATGGAATAACCTATCCAAAATAACACCTTTTTTTGTCTATGATTTATATTAATGGGATATCAAATGAAGTCGAAACCAAAAAAATCCTATAAACCCCATTTTTTGACATGCAAACGCATAACATAACAAAATCTGTGAACTTGTAGTCCTACTGTATATGGCATACGGTATTGGATGGCCTAGGGGAAAGTTAGCCCATATTTGCAAGACTATCCTTGCCTTCAAGGTAAAACAAACATACTCATGTTACCCTCTGGCCATGGGCTGGCCCGGTGTCAGATCTTACCCAGGGAAGATGACATTCCAATATGCGCCTTTAAAAGAAATAGTCGGTACTTCCTTTTTCTTCAATAAATAAATATTAATTGGAGATCAAATCAAGTAAATCCTTGCGAAAAAATCCGGATAAAAGAACTTTTCCAGCAGTGTAACCTCCAAAACGCATAACGTAACAAAAAATTAGAACCACTCGAATTTGTTCTTTCTTCGATAAATATTAACCGGAGGTCAAGTCATAACAATATATGCGAAAAAATCCGGATAAAAGAGCTTTTCCAACAGTGTAACCTCCAAAACGCATAAAAAATGTAAAAAGCCCAATACGTTACAAAAATTAGACCCACTCGAATTTGTTTCTTTCGATAAATATTAACAGGAAGTCAAGTCATGTCCATATATGCGAAAAAATCCGGATAAAAGAGCTTTTCCGACAGTGTAACCACCAATACGCATAAAAAAATTATAGAGCCCAATAAGTAACAACAAATTAGAACCACTCGATTTGTTTTTCTTTCTTCGATAAATATCAACCGGAGGTCAAGACATGTCCATATATGCAAAACACAATCCGGATAAAAGAGCTTTTCCGACAGTGTAACCTCCAAAACGCATAACGTAACAAAAAATTAGACCCACCCGAATTTTTTTTTTCTTTTTCCGATAAATAGCAACCGTGGGTCGAGTCATGTCCATATATGCGAAAACAATCCGGATAAAAGAGCTTTTCCGACAGTGTAACCTCCAAAACGCATAAAAAATGTATAGAGCCCAATACGTAACAAAAAATTAGACCCACTCGATTTTTTTTCTTTCTTCGATAAATATTAACTGGAGTTCAGGTCATGTCCATATATGAGAAAAAATCCCGATGAAAGAGCTTTTCCAACAGTGTAACATCTAAAACGCATAAAAAATGTATTCAGCCCAATACGTAACAAACAATTAGAACCACTCGATTTTTTTTCTTTCTTCAATAAATATTAACCGAAGGTCAAGTCATGTCCATATATAAAAAAAAATCCGGATAAAAGAGCTTTTCCGACAGTGTAACCTCCAAAACATATAAAAATGTATAGAGCCCAATACGTAACAAAAAATTAGACCCACTCGAATTTTTTTCTTTCTTCGATAAATATTAACTGGAGGTCAGCTCATGTCCATATATGCGAAAAAATCCGGATAAAAGAGCTTTTCCGACAGTGTAACCTCCAAAACGCATAAAAAATGTAAAGAGCCCAATGCGTAACAAAAAATTAGACCCACTCGAATTTTTTTTCTTTCTTCGATAAATATTAACTGGAGGTCAGCTCATGTCCATATATGCGAAAAAATCCGGATAAAAGAGCTTTACCGACAGTGTAACCGCCAAAACACATAAAAAATGTATACAGCCCAATACGTAACAAAAAATTAGACCCACTCGAATTTTTTTTTTCTTTCTTCGATAAATATTAACTGGAGGTCAGCTCATGTCCATATATGCGAAAAAATCCGGATAAAAAGTTTTTCCGACAGTGTAACCTCCAAAACGCATAAAAAATGTATAGAGCCCAATACGTAACAAAAAATTAGACCCACTCGAATTTTTTTCTTTTTTCGATAAATATTAACCGAAGGTCAAGTCATGTCCATATATGCGAAAAAATCCGGATAAAAAGCTTTTCCGACAGTGTAACCTCCAAAACGCATAAAAACTGTAAAGAGCCCAATGCGTAACAAAAAATTAGACCCACTCGAATTTTTTTCTTTCGTCGATAAATATTAACTGGAGGTCAGCTCATGTCCATATATGCGAACAAATCCGGATAAAAGAGCTTTACCGACAGTGTAACCTCCAAAACACATAAAAATGTATACAGCCCAATACGTAACAAAAAATTAGACCCACTCGAATTGTTTTCTTTCTTCGATAAATATTAACTGGAGGTCAAGTCATGTCCATATATGCGAAAAAATCCGGATAAAAGAGCTTTTCCGACAGTGTAACCTCCAGAACGCATAAAAATTGTAAAGAGCCCAATACGTAACAAAAAATTAGACCCACTCGAATTGTTTTCTTTCTTCGATAAATATTAACCGGAGGTCAAGTCATGTCCATATATGCGAAAAAATCCGGATAAAAGAGCTTTTCCGACAGTGTAACCTCCAAAACGCATAAAAAATGTAAAAAGCCCAATACGTAACAAAAAATTAGACCCACTCGATTTTTTTTCTTTCTTCGATAAATATTAACTGGAGGTCAGGTCATGTCCATATATGCGAAAAAATCCCGATAAAAGAGCTTTTCAAACAGTGTAACCTCTAAAACGCATAAAAAATATATACAGCCCAATACGTAACAAAAAATTAGAACCACTCGATTTTTTTTCTTTCTTCAATAAATATTAACCGGAGGTCAAGTCATGTCCATATATGCGAAAAAATTCGGATAAAAGAGCTTTACCGACAGTGTAACCTTCAAAACGCATAAAAAATGTATAGAGCCCAATACGTAACAAAAAATTAGACCCACTCGAATTTTTTTCTTTCTTCAATAAATGTTAACTGGATGTCAGCTCATGTCCATATATGCGAAAAAATCCGGATAAAAGAGCTTTACCGACAGTGTAACCTCCAAAACGCATAAAAATTGTGTAGAGCCCCATACGTAACAAAAAATTAGACCCACTCGAATTTTTTTCTTTCTTCGATAAATATTAACCGAAGGTCAAGTTATGTCCATATATGCGAAAAAATCCGGATAAAAGAGTTTTTCCGACAGTGTAACCTCCAAAACGCAAAACGTAACCAAAAAATTAGACCCACTCGATTTTTTTCTTTCTTCGATAAATATTAACCGAAGGTCAAGTCATGTCCATATATGCGAAAAAATCCGGATAAAAGAGCTTTTCCGACAGTGTAACCTCCAAAACGCATAAAAAATGTAAAGAGCCCAATACGTAACAAAAAATTAGACCCACTCGAATTTTTTTTCTTTCTTCGATAAATATTAACTGGAGGTCAGCTCATGTCCATATATGCGAAAAAATCCGGATAAAAGAGCTTTACCGACAGTGTAACCTCCGAAACACATAAAAAATGTATACAGCCCAATACGTAACAAAAAATTAGACCCACTCGAATTGTTTTCTTTCTTCGATAAATATTAACTGGAGGTCAAGTCATGTCCATATATGCGAAAAATCCGGATAAAAGAGCTTTTCCGACAGTGTAACCTCCAGAACGCATAAAAATTGTAAAGAGCCCAATACGTAACAAAAAATTAGACCCACTCGAATTGTTTTCTTTCTTCGATAAATATTAACCGGAGGTCAAGTCATGTCCATATATGCGAAAAAATCCGGATAAAAGAGCTTTTCCGACAGTGTAACCTCCAAAACGCATAAAAAATGTAAAGAGCCCAATACGTAACAAAAAATTAGACCCACTCGATTTTTTTTTTCTTTCTTCGATAAATATTAACTGGAGGTCAGGTCATGTCCATATATGCGAAAAATCCCGATAAAAGAGCTTTTCCAACAGTGTAACCTCTAAAACGCATAAAAATATATACAGCCCAATACGTAACAAAAAATTAGAACCACTCGATTTTTTTCTTTCTTCAATAAATATTAACCGGAGGTCAAGTCATGTCTATATATGCGAAAAATTCGGATAAAAGAGCTTTACCGACAGTGTAACCTTCAAAACGCATAAAAATGTATAGAGCCCAATACGTAACAAAAAATTAGACCCACTCGAATTTTTTCTTTCTTCAATAAATGTTAACTGGATGTCAGCTCATGTCCATATATGCGAAAAAATCCGGATAAAAGAGCTTTACCGACAGTGTAACCTCCAAAACGCATAAAAATTGTGTAGAGCCCCATACGTAACAAAAAATTAGACCCACTCGAATTTTTTTCTTTCTTCGATAAATATTAACCGAAGGTCAAGTTATGTCCATATATGCAAAAAAATCCGGATAAAAGAGTTTTTCCGACAGTGTAACCTCCAAAACGTATAAAAAAATGTATAGAGCCCAATACGTAATAAAAAATTAGACCCACTCGATTTTTTTTCTTTCTTCGATAAATATTAAGCGAAGGTCAAGTCATGTCCATATATGCGAAAAAAATCCGGATAAAAGAGCTTTTCCGACAGTGTAACCTCCAAAACGCATAAAAAATGTAAAGAGCCCAATACGTAACAAAAAATTAGACCCACTCGAATTTTTTTTCTTTCTTCGATAAATATTAACTGGAGGTCAGCTCATGTCCATATATGCGAAAAAATCCGGATAAAAGAGCTTTACCGACAGTGTAACCTCCGAAACACATAAAAAATGTATACAGCCCAATACGTAACAAAAAATTAGACCCACTCGAATTGTTTTCTTTCTTCGATAAATATTAACCGGAGGTCAAGTCATGTCCATATATGCGAAAAATCCGGATAAAAGAGCTTTTCCGACAGTGTAACCTCCAAAACGCATAAAAAATGTAAAGAGCCCAATACGTAACAAAAAATTAGACCCACTCGATTTTTTTCTTTCTTCGATAAATATTAACTGGAGGTCAGGTCATGTCCATATATGCGAAAAAATCCCGATAAAAGAGCTTTTCCAACAGTGTAACCTCTAAAACGCATAAAAAATATATACAGCCCAATACGTAACAAAAAATTAGAACCACTCGATTTTTTTTCTTTCTTCAATAAATATTAACCGGAGGTCAAGTCATGTCCATATATGCGAAAAAATTCGGATAAAAGAGCTTTACCGACAGTGTAACCTTCAAAACGCATAAAAAATGTATAGAGCCCAATACGTAACAAAAAATTAGACCCACTCGAATTTTTTTTTTTCTTTCTTCAATAAATGTTAACTGGATGTCAGCTCATGTCCATATATGCGAAAAAATCCGGATAAAAGAGCTTTACCGACAGTGTAACCTCCAAAACGCATAAAAATTGTGTAGAGCCCTATACGTAACAAAAAATTAGACCCACTCGAATTTTTTTCTTTCTTCGATAAATATTAACCGAAGGTCAAATTATGTCCATATATGCAAAAAAATCCGGATAAAAGAGTTTTTCCGACAGTGTAACCTCCAAAACGTATAAAAAATGTATAGAGCCCAATACGAAACAAAAAATTAGACCCACTCGATTTTTTGTCTTTCTTCGATAAATATTAACCGAAGGTCAAGTCATGTCCATATATGCGAATAAAATCCGGATAAAAGAGCTTTTCCGACAGTGTAACCTCCAAAACGCATAAAAAATGTAAAGAGCCCAATACGTAACAAAAAATTAGACCCACTCGAATTTTTTCTTTTTTCTTCGATAAATATTAACTGGAGGTCAGCTCATGTCCATATATGCGAAAAAATCCGGATAAAAGAGCTTTACCGACAGTGTAACCTCCGAAACACATAAAAATGTATACAGCCCAATACGTAACAAAAAATTAGACCCACTCGAATTGTTTTCTTTCTTCGATAAATATTAACCGGAGGTCAAGTCATGTCCATATATGCGAAAAAATCCGGATAAAAGAGCTTTTCCGACAGTGTAACCTCCAAAACGCATAAAAATTGTAAAGAGCCCAATACGTAACAAAAAATTAGACCCACTCGAATTTTTTTCTTTCTTCGATAAATATTAACCGGAGGTCAAGTCATGTCCATATATGTGACAAAATCCGGACAAAAGAGCTTTTCCGACAGTGTAACCTCCAAAACGCATAAAAAATGTAAAGAGCCCAATACGTAACAAAAAATTAGACCCACTCGAATTTGTTTCTTTCTTCGATAAATATTAACTGGAGGTCAGGTCATGTCCATATATGCGAAAAATCCCGATGAAAGAGCTCTCCAACAGTGTAACCTCTAAAACGCATAACAAATGTATACAGCTTTAATACGTAACAAAAAATTTGAACCAATCGATTTTTTTTTTTTTTTCTTCGATAAATTTGCAGGTCAAGTCATGTCCATATATGCGAAAAAATTAGGATAGAAGAGCTTTTCCGACAGTGTAACCTCCAAAACGCATAAAAAATGTATAGAGCCCAATACGTAACAAAAAAATCCAGAGGAAAAACACTGACAAATATTTTGTTCTAAAAATACTCAAAATGACTCTAGAAAGAGTCACAAATGACTCAAAATGAGTTACTGGGTCAATATAAAGTAATTCTATAACAAAAACACGCACTAATAACCATAATTTGCTTTAAAAATAACCAGAGCCCAATACGTAAAAAGAAAAATTCTATGTCTAAAGAAAAAACACTGTCAAAATGTTTCTAGAAAGACTCAAAATGACTCACAATGAGTTACTGAGTCAATATAAAGTAATTATATAACAAAAACATGCACCTAAAACCCATAATTTGCTTTAAAAATAACCAGAGCCCAATACGTAACAAAACATTCTAAGTCTAGAGAAAAAACACTGTCAAAAAATTTTTCTAGAAAGCCTCAAAATGACTCAAAAGGATTTACTGAGTCAATATAAAGTAATTCTATAACAAAAACATGCACCTAAAACCCATAATTTGCATTAAAAATAACCAGAGCCCAATACCAAATGACTCAAAAGGATGTACTAAGTCAACATGATAATTTCCTTTTAAAATAACCAGAGGCCAATACGTAACAAATAAATTCCAAGTCTAGAGATAAAACACTGTCAAATATTTTGTTCTAGAAAGACTCAAAATGAGTTACTGGCTCAATATAAAGTACTTCTATAAAAACGCATGCACATAATATCCATAATTTGCTTGAAAAACAACCGGAGCCCAATACGTAACAAAAACCACTACAGAGGGAGGGAGTATGAATAAAGTAATTTTAGTTAAATTTTAGTGTTGTTACGTATTGGGCGGGATGATTTATTTTTTGCCACTTTTTGTTCTAGGTAGAAGAGGTTGAGCCCAATACGTATCAAATTGATACGTACTGGGATTTTGTTACGTATTGGGCTCTTACACACGTTTAGTATCAGAATACTTACTAAACGGTATTACTGTGCAGTGTTAAAAACTTGTGGTATAGCTAAAAACTTCATATTATATAATATAGAATTATTGTAAACCTTTGACCCATGCAATTAAATAAGTTTATATCATAGGCATAAGCAGGATGCGTGATCAATTGTAAACTGTGTTCAGAGAATAATACAAACTCTGCATAAGTTTTATTTCATTCAAAATTACTTTTTATTATAGTTTTGTTTTTATTCATTCTTTTATCAGATTAGCACAAACAAACATTATGTTTGCATCTTAAATACAGTATACTGTTACATTATTGAGTTTCATTTTCTTTTAATCAATTTAGGAAAGCTAGCAAGCCAGAAAAGAAATAAAAGTCATCCATATTACTTTCTATGAACATTCACTCAAATATATCAGTTTTGTTTAATTCAATCTTTTAGCACTAAACAAGCATTGTGTTTGCACTCTAATATTTGCTTTTACGTCGTTGAGTTTCATTTTCTTTTAACAGCTACCTTCGACTATATTTATAAATACGTATTTATAAATATGCACCTGACCCATGGACACGGCATGCCAAGACCATCAAGCGGGACCAAATCCTCATGTCATTGGAAAGGATAGGAACTTATAATATGTTATCAAAAACAACATTTTAAAATTATTTATCGACGGAAACGTTACAATATAATCACAAAGTTCAACAAAATAGACACTTTTGCTGCATTGCATAGTCTGCCGCATTGTTTACCGCATTTGCATTCAAATAAAAAGGAAGACCACCTGCTGTGTAGATGGTCACTTCAGTTGTTATGGCAGCGCGGAGGTGGTACGTAAATATAGTCGAAGCATACTGTTTAAACTGGCCACGGTATGCCCGTGTGTCTTCTAATGTTTCTGCACTGTTGTTGTTTTACTTGAGAGAAGGGGCTTAGATGCTTATACATGTATATGAAACTCAAGAAATATAATATCGTCACCCTTATAACAAAACTGCCTAAGTCGTTATTAGTAATAAACCCATAATTAATCAAATTTCCAGCCGCATTCTTCATTAACTTGTGGAATACATGTAAAATTACAAATGAGAAACATGTAATAATTACTTAGGCAGTTTTGTTATGAGGGTGACGATATTTAAAGAGGGGTTTCATTCAAGGCTTAGAGATTTGGATAGAATCCATCCTTGCCTAGATTCTCCGATATAGCATGCATCAAAGAGATTCCTGTAGATTAACAAAGACACATTTGCTTTGGGTAGTCACAAAGATACATTTGCTTTGGATTGTCCCAAAGACCAATTTGCCTTGAATTATTCCAAAGACACATTTGCTTTGGATTGTCCCAAAGACACATTTGCTTTGGATTGTCCCAAAGACACATTTGCTTTGGATTGTCCCAAAGACTTGTTGTCCATTTCAGTTTGAATCACAGGTGACAAATTATTCCAAATTATGTTTCCTCAACGTCCAGTTGACGGTATCAAATTTTCTGTCAAGGAGAAGTCTTGAAGAAAGTCATATGTAAATCATATATAAGCTGGGTACCAAAACTTTAAAGGTGTTGTTGGGTTACATGAGTTGCACAAGCTTGATATATATCAGCAACTTAAATTGCATTATTACCTAATTATGTTATCAGAGGTTTGACTGATTTGACTCACTTAAAGCCTTAATGTACGATCTTATAATGAAATTGGTCAAGCGGCCAAAATTTGTTGTCTTTGTAGGTCAACAGAGCAAAGTTCGACATATTATCATAATTTAAAAACTTATAATAATATGTCCTCCCATAGAACTGCATGTTAAATGGCCAAAATAACTAGTGGGGTTTCTTTCACTTTACCTTGTTATTTCAACTTAAAATGGGCAGGAACCCTTCCCGGCAGTTATTACTAATATTATTTCAACATTTTGAATAAAGAATAACAAAATTAAAAATTGACGGAAAATTATCGTACATTAAAGCTTTAAATGCAAGCAGTGGTATAAAAAGACAATAATTATTGAAATGATAAGATTCAAGCTGTAAAATCAGATGAAAAAACAGCTCAAAACGGCAACATACAGGTAATGCTACGGCATGTTTTTATTTTGGATCCATAAAAGGAGAATCACCAGTATTGATGGCAATAAGCAGTAACTACATACTACATGCAAGAAGTTCTTTATCTTAGTGTTCGCTGCTATCCCTAGCCACTTTACCCCTCCCAAACCTACAAGACAAGACAAGGATGCTTGACTGTGAACTTTGTACAGAGATTGACTTTCCTGCAAAATGTTAGCAAACAAAGAACTTTCTACTATAGTTTTGTTTCATTCAAAATGACTTTTTATATAAGTTTTGTTTAATTCATTATTTTACAGAGCAGCACTAAACAAGCATCATGTTTGCATCGCAGTATTGACTTTCACATCATAGAGATGTTTCATTTGTGTAAGTCAATGGAGGAAAGTTGCGATTTTCTATGCATGAAAAGAAGTGAAAATAAGAGTGATAGTGACATTACATTATTTCGTAATATTGTGGTGGGAGGGGTGATCTTGCATTTTGCTCAGGGTCCCATGTATGAATATAAAAATGCAGGACTTAAATTACATTAGGACTACCGCATTTAAAATTACTATTACTGAAAAAAAAGTGGAAATATTGAGAAATTGGACATCATTGGATTCTATGTTGGATTATTTTGCTCATTTTTGACCCCCATTCATGGTCAATTTCACCACCCTTTTATAAGCATGGAAACCCAACTTCAATAATCATAATAACTGATAATATTCTGATAAGATGGTTTATTCTTTTTAATTAATGTTTGTTCCGCATCGTTTTTATCCATAATATTTATATCACACTTTATTGTCTTATGTAATGTAGGTTTATATTTCTTAACCATGTATAAATAAAGTTCCTAGCAATACCAAGTGACTCCCCCGGGAATAATTTTAAATACATTGTTAAGGTTATGAACTTTCCGCCTACATAATTTGAATACTTTCTATTTACTGGGTTTTGTATAAAAGTCTCCATCTTCACCGATCTAGTGGTCATTTCATTTGAAAGAAGCTACGTGGAAACACTAGTCGTGACTTGCTACCGCATCCAGCCAAACGGAGAAGAAAGTTCCAGAATCTTAAAACATTCAGTGTTCATGAAACTTTGACTACTTTTTGACTTTTTATTAGATAAAGGTAAAAGAGTTCATCATGATATCCTCTCTGATCTGGATGCTTGTGGTTCTTGTGTTTACAGTGGGATCATCTATTGGCTTCACCTACCCAAAGGGCTTGCCATGTAAGGTATTCAACAGTACTGAGTTAGACTGTAGCAGTAGGCAACTAACTAGTATTCCACTGCTAGAAGATCCCAAAGTCAAGAGTTTAAATTTGAGTTATAATCAACTAGAAACTATCAGCGGAAAGAGTTTTATTCATCTTACTTCACTACAGAAGTTAGATTTGAGTCATAATCAACTTAAAACTGTCAACGGGAGTAGTTTCATTCATCTCACGTCACTTCAGAGTTTAGACCTGAGTTACAATCAAGTTGCAACTGTCAATGGGACAAGCTTCGTTCACCTTACCTTACTACAGAGTTTAGACTTGAGTTATAATCAACTTGAAACTGTAATTGAGATGAGTTTCATTTATCTCACTTCACTCCAGAAATTAGATTTGAGCCACAACGAGATACTCAATATCAGCAATGATACATTTGCTGGAGTGAACAAATTAGAAACTCTGGATATAAGTTGTCAAGGTTGGACCTTCTGGTTGTCCTGGGAAAGGTATGGAAGCCCATTTCTCTACGCCACATCATTGAAAAAGTTGTATATCGCAGATGATGGTTTGTTCTGTCTACCGCCGTCAGTCTTTAGTGGATTACATGAGTTGCAGGAGCTTGATATATCAGAGAATGATATGTACCAGTACCCATTCCCCGATTCTGTTTTTCAAGGTCTGACTAATCTGACTCACTTGAATGCATCGGGGTGTATGATTACATCGCTACCAGTTGCTCTGTTCAGAGGCCTTGCCAGTCTGATACATTTAGATCTCTCTAACAATCTCATATCAAGTTTACCAGAGACATTGTTTGTGAATCTCACCAGTTTGGAATATTTAGATATATCCCTAAATCGAATTTCAAGCTTACCAGAGACATTATTTGCAAATCTCATCAGTCTGGAATATTTAGATACGTCCATGAATTACATATCAATCTTACCTGAGGCTTCGTTTGTGAATCTTACAAATTTAACGTATTTCAACATTTATTTTAATTTTCTAAACTCTACTCCATGTAAAGTAATAGAAGGGCTCCATATGTTATCAACACTAAATATGTCTCAAAACAAATTTGACTATGTAACTTGTTCTATTGAGAATGTAACTAGTTTAAAGGATTTGAGCATATCATATAATTATGGAGTGCTTGTGAATAAGTACACTGAATATATGAATGGTACCAAATGGTCAGAATTAATCTCAAAGTTACCAGCCTCAATATCTACTCTGAACCTGGGCATAAGTGACTATACTGTATTTCAAACTGTGATAGCTGGATCAATGAAATCATCGGTGTCATTTTTTACAATTGCATACATACATTGCAGTGGTGGTTATTATGATCAATTGTTATCAATATATATTGAAGATGATGCATTTAGTATGTTCCCATATCTGCAAAATTTGACTATACTTCACAGATGCAGTATTTGGGAAATAGAGTCTTCATATCTGAATCTTTCCAAATATGCCTTTCGAGGGTTATTGCAGCTTAGGTCATTGCATCTAATTAATATGGGTCTTACTGAGTTTCCTTATGAAGCACTGGGAGAGCTTGCAGATTCACTAGAACACTTGGATTTGAGCAATAATAACATACAGGATATAATTGGCAAAGGGCGGCATATCAACTTCGGATTGAAATCCGTGCATGTCATAAGTAATCCCCTTAAATATGTGAACATTGAAATATTTGATAATCTCACTAATGTATATTTGAATGATTTTAACACAGATATTATTTTGATTAACGTCATCAATGTGGCCCTCAAGTCTATTTATATTTCACCTAAAAATGTTGCTACATTTGAATATAATCCTGTTTGTCCATTGTGTACTTCATCCCTAGCACTGGAGGAAATTGCCTTCAGTAAACTTCAATTCGGTGAAGAATCACAACTTAAATTGGGTAATTGTTCACATCTCAGGTCACTTACCATATCTGACTCAAAAGGTGTCGAGTTTATTCTTAAGGAGGAAATTGACTATTTTCCGCACCTAGAGAAACTCTCGTTAACGAACTGTAAATTGTCTTCAATAGATCATGTTTTTCTAGAGAGCCACAGTCTACATTATTTAAACCTGAGTGGCAATAACATAAACAATATTAATGGAAGCAGCTTTTCTTCACTGGTAAACCTAGAACACTTGGATCTCAGTCATAATAAAATAGAAAGCCTACCTGCAAATCAATTCCATTATATGTCACATCTCACCTACCTTAATTTGGCTGGAAACAAACTTGGCAATTTGAAATATTTGAAAGGTCTCTATGGTCTACAAATACTTATAGTATCTGACAATGTATTGACTACATTACCTGCATTTCTGATGAAAACACCATATAACTTACAGCATGTTGAATTTGGTGGCAACTTGTTTTCTTGCACATGTGATATAATACCTTTACAAGATTGGATACTAACAGATACAAAAACATACATAGATCCACTGTCTCCATACCTGTGCAATGATCCTGCAATCAGAGAAGATCTTGGTATTACAGAATTTATTTTAGACTGCAGTCTGCATCTAGAAAAGTACATTATCCCAAGTGTTTTATGCTTGCTCGTAATTTGCATAACAGTGCCTATCATTTACAAATATCGGTGGTACATACATTATAAATTATGGATTTTGTTTTATCAGAGAAGGTATCAGGGATATGTAGACAATGACAATGACGATGATATTATAAATGCGGAGGAGGAGCATAATGTTGATGCCCCATATGAAGCGCCGATTATGAGGCGCAGATATCATGCTTATGTTGCCTACCACAGAGACAATGAAGAATGGGTAAATGATCAACTCATTGCAAACATTGAAGATGGGCTAGAACAGTTTCGGCTTTGTCTTAAAGAAAGAGGTGACATTCCAGCAGGGCATTATATTCTCAATGCCATATGTCATGGTATCAAGCAAAGTCGCAAAACTATCGCAGTTTTATCCGAGAATTTCATGGATGATGGATGGTGTCATTATCAGCTACATTTTGCACGAATGCGAATGGTAATGGACAATGTTGATGTACTCATTTTGGTACAGATTGGGGAAATTGCTGATCATAAGAAGACGTTATTGCTTCGTCAGTTATTATGTTATAAGGAAGTGTTGAAGTGGCCTGAAGATCCCAATGGACAAGAGTTATTCTGGAATCAGTTGAAGATGAAACTACGTAAACCAGCAAGAGTTGATCGTAGATTTCAAGAAATTTGAAGCAAAATTGTTTTGAAACATTTTTGTGGTTGGTGCAAACCTGAACACATTGATTGCATTAAATTGTTTAGTCTCTCTAAATAAAAAAAAATAGTCAAACTTACCCAATGTTGACTAAAAAAGGAAGGGAACAGCGCAACAAAATGGGTCAAATGGAACTCAATCTTGATTCAATTCATACTCAATGTGAGTACAATTTAATCAACATTGAGTTTTAGTCACTCATGTTGATGCTCTGTTCCCTTTTTACTCAACAATGAATAATCATTGTTTAGAGTGATACTATAATTAGCGTAATGTTATGTATGTGTGTTTGTTTGTCCACTAAATGGTCCTTTTCTCTTTTGATACATACACAAGAAAAAACTTAGACTAATGGGAGTATTAACATAGCCTATATGTGGTTGAAATCGGTGACCTCAGGTGACACGGGAGTATACTCTTGAGTAGTAATTGTGACAAGTAAAGTGTGTCCAAGCTTCATAAAGTCATTTAAGGTTAGCAACTGTTTTAAACTGTTGTGATTTGGTAGTTCACAGCATCTTGCGAATGGTAGTAAGCTTTGGCAACAACTGCATTGATCGTTTTATAGCGAGTGTGTAGAAGAATTCAAATATCGCAGATATACTTTTGTAAGTCTCGTGGTTCTTGAATTATGTTGTAAAGAGTACTGAAACAACAACACTTTTGTAAAACATACATACCTCATCCACAACAATAAATCAAGCAAGTTTTCAAAGGTAAACTTTTTTCAATAATATATTGATTTAGATAATGAAAATCGAATCATTTACTGAAGTAAATAAGCTTTACTGATTTCATTTATATGTTATTAAATATAAACTGAAACATGGTTAACCCTTAGTGTATTTTTGTTTGTTTGTCTGTGGTGGGTGTGTATGTACGTACACGGTGACTCGAAACTGGACTCAGTAGGTCACCGTGACATATTACAGGCGTGTCAGTTGACCTACTTTAGTTGTCAAGGGTGTCACTACAGGGACGGAATAAAGTTGAAGCTAGTCATGTGACCTATGACAGTGGGCGCGAGTCCCTCCACAGACTCACTTGATGTGAATAGCATGTTATATGACCCATTATACATGTGTCGCAGTGACTCGAAACTGAACTTAGTAGGTCACTATGACATATTACAGGTGTGTCACTTGACCTACTTTAGTTGTCAAGGGTGTCACAGGGACGGAATAAAGACTCGCATACGTGAGTACCGGTGACGCACTTACAGTTTTCTGTGAACATGTATCTTAGTCCGTCTGCCAAACTCAATTTTCCCCCAGACGTTTGTTTTGGTGTCCATAGTTTTTTGATTGATATTGCTTCTCAAGACCACCAGCTTCAAAAAAAGTTTACTGGACCTCTGTCAGCATTGGGCATTTTGAAATATGGCGGGTCAAAGATCATACAGAGGTCAAAATTCAAACTGCTGAAATGCTGTTGAAAATTTCTCCAAATTGTTCTTTTTGTCATAGCGATCCAGAAAATTATACTTTTACCTATCTGTGACATACCATTCTGGGGCTAAAAGCAAACAGGTCAAAGGTCACGATTTAACATCCACAAGCATCAAAACCTGACGAATGCTCCGATCTTCACCAAAATAGTCTCAAATTGTTCTCATAGATAATCCATTCAGAAAAATAATAGTTTGTATTGTGTATGCTGTACCCTTACATGGGTAACTTCGGTTATATCTATAAATGCGCTTTTATAAATAAGCACGTGACCCATGGGCACGACATACCAAGACCACCAAGCGTGACTAAATCCTCATGCATTGACCACTATACAGAAAGGGATAGGAACTCTGTAAATAAATATCATCAAATTTAAGTATTAATTGAATTGCAAAATTATTACACATTTTGCAATTCGAATTTGTAATATGTTATCAAAAACAGCATATTGAAAGTATTTGAAGACGGACAAAAAATCAACGACGGAAACGTTTACAATATAATCACAAAGTTGAACAAAATAGACAATTTTGCTGCACAGCAGTCTCATGTTGTTCCGCCTTTGCATTCAAATGTATAGAAAGACCACTCGCTATATCTCATTTCGAGACTTACTGTCTATAAGCTGTTATGGCAGCGCGGAGATGGTCACGTACGCATTTATAAAATCGCATTTATATAAAAATATACCCGAAGTACACTGGTCTATATGATTCAATGGACATTGACCTTTGTCACCATATTACCATGGTAACGAAACATCCTAGCTATGGCAAACTATTCTCTTTTGTAATTGTTTATAGAATACGAAAATTTGAGACTATTTTCAGAAAAATTGGAGTATTTTTCAGGTTTTGACCACTGTGGAGGTCAAATGGTGACCTTTGACCTTTCTGCTTATAACTCCAGAAGGGAATGTCACAAGTAGGTTAAAGTATACTTTTTCTGGATCGTCATGACAAGATGAATAATTTGGAAAACTTTCCAACAGCATTTGAGCAGTTTGAATTTTTCCAGTAAACTTATTTTTGAAGCTGGTGGTCTTGAGAAGGTTATTTTCCTTGTGTTTTAAGCGGTGTAAAGTTCCTTTGTACAGCTACATAAATTTCATTTCATTCAAAATTACGTTCTATATCAGTTTTGTTTTATTCATTCTTTTATCAGATTAGCATTAAACAAATCACTTAAATATACTCTTACATCATTGAGTTTCATTTTCTTTTATTCATAAAGAGGGAATCTACTAAATAAGAAATAACTAAAAGTGATGAGGCTGCATTATTGTTGAAATATAAATCACGAGGTGAAAATATGGATTGATTTATTTCGCTTTTTTGTCATGTTTGTTGGTTGATAACAAAATACCAGGGCAAATATACCATGACATGCTACCGCCATTTATACTCGAGGAGATTTGTTCTTTAATCCGCACGTATATATTTTAATAGAAACCATTTCCTATCCAATCATATTGTGTAGACTCTCATTTGGGAATGTTGAACTGGTCAACTAAATTGTCCAGACTGTGTTTGATCAGTTTCATTTCCTGTCCCACTATCACCGTATTCCATCATACGATAAATCCGGTTTAAATTAGGACAATTATTTGATTGACGAGTTGATACTGTGATGAGTTAAGGGACCGTTCGCAAACACTTGTAAGGGGGGGCCTGATGCAAAAAGGGGGGCCCTGAAAATTTTTGACCCTCCTAAGGGGGGCCCTGAAAAAATGACCACACATTTTCCTGGAAAAATTGAGTTTATATGCTTTTCTATGGGGTTGACCCATAATTTTCATGCCAAAAAGTGGAGGCCCTGAAATTTTTGAGGTCTGTAAAGGGGGGCCCCGAAAAATTTTCGTGATAAAATTTTTTTGCATCAGGCCCCCCCCCCCCTTACAAGTGTTTGTAGCAAGAAATACACACTGGCAATCAGTTTCAAAGCAGGTGGCCTTTAATATCTACTTTTCTGCTTTACTTTTTAATACCATTTTAAACGTCATTTTTGACTCAAATGTCGTTCTCGTTTGAGTCAAGTTATAATTGCAATATTTACTGTAATATTCTGTGCGATCACATAATCTAAAACTAATTGATACATCTGCCAGGTAGTCCTAAACGAAAATCAAATAAACAAGTGTGTGGCGACATCTTTGTTATTTTAATCTATGCTCTATGAATGATTAAAATGGTATTTTGAACATAATGTCCATGATATGTGGGGTAAGATGTACTTTCCATACTCCAAGAAAACATGGACTATTGCAATTGAAATCCCTACTATGACAAACGAAAGTAATTACCAATTTGACGCTATTGTGATATAAGACAAAAACATATCTTTTGTTTGATTTGTTGCATATTAAAAAGAAACCAAAATTAAAAGACGCTTTAGTAAGTTTATTACTACTACAGATTCTTGTATCTAGGGGTAAAATAAGCAATGAAACATATTTTCGTTAGTCATCGGTATAATGAAAGACAGTAAAGCTTTGTTGTTATTTTGGTTTATTTTCTTTGTGTTTTAAGCACTGATCGGTGTATAAGGTTACATACCACTAATAGGCCTGGGCGATACATGGAGATAAAACGAGTAACTATTTGTTTGCATGGAATCTGAAAAGACTGCATTAAAATCGCTGAAATTGATCAAATTATATAGCCAAAAAAGTACTTTTTAGGGTTTGATGCTTCAAAATGGTATATTTTCTCTCAATATATGACATTTTTGTTGGAATCGTACCAAAATCGTACGGCTTCTGTTTTTAGTAAATATTCGCCCTACCATATTGTAACTTTCAGCTTCGAGGGCGCACTGCCATTTTAAGGTGTTTACGGTTCAGTGCGTTAAAACAAGAAAAGTCTCAGGTCAGCCTATGTTGAGTTTTTGATTAGTTGACATCTAAATCATATAGTTAATAATAATAATAATAATAATAATAATAATAATAATAATAATAATAATAATAATAATAATAATAATAATAATAATAATTATTATTATTATTATTATTATTATTATTATTATTATTATTAAGCCCTGGGGAACTCCACATTTAAGATCAACAGGATCAGAAAGCACATCATTCATCGCGACTGATTGTGTTCTACTTCTAAGGTACGATGAAAACCATTGGAGTGCATTTCCTTGGATTCCATAACATAGAGACGATCGAGCAGTTGACCATGATCAATCAAATCAAAAGCCGCGCTGAAGTCGAGTGAGATCAGTAAAGCTTATTTCCGTTGGTCGAGCGATGTCAAAATATCATTTTGAACCTTTAAAAGTGCAGACTCAGTACTATGGCAAGGTCTGCAAGCTGATTGCATAGGTGCATGGAGGTGATTCTGGCTAAGATAGGTCTGCAGTTGATTCACGGCGATTCGTTCGATGATCTTGCCAAGAAAGGCCAAATTAGAAATAGGTCGATAATTAGACAAGACATCAGCATCCAAGGATGGTTTCTTTAAGAGTGGAATGATGCGAGCATGTTTAAGATGTGATGGAAACCTGCCAGACGACAATGAGATGTTAACAATCTTTGTTATCATAGGAAGTAAGTCATCAAGACAGGTCTTGAACAAGTTGACAGGCAGCGGATCAAGTGCACATGATGTCATAGACGCCGACTTGATGGATTTAAGAACGTCATCTTCAGAAACTTCGAAAGTCGATAAAGATGCGGGTGGCGTGATGTTGGTTTTCAGACCATCACGAAGCATCCTTATTTTCTCGTCAAAGAATGCTGCAAAAGAATCAGTTAAATCTTTGGGACTATCGTTATGAGGAAGAACTTTTGCACACGTTTGAGATGACAACTTGTCCACAATGCGAAACAGATCACGGTCATTGGAGTCTGCTATTTGGTGGCTATGATATTCGGTATTGCTCTTATCAAGAAGCGCAACCACCTGCGCTCACCCTGGCGACGTTCTTGTTTAGCTCTTCGGAGGGATTCATTATACCAAGGAGCGTGTGGGCGAAGCACTATATTCTTCTCTAGTAAAGGCGCATGTTTATCAAGTGTCTTTTTCAGAGCCTCGTTATAACCATTTGTTAAGGAGTCCAAATCACCAGTTGTTGCCAACGGCTCCAACGCAGACTGAATGTCATCAAACCGCGTGATCAACCCGGGTGATCAATGGGCCGAATCATGCGAGTTTTGATGCGCTTTATTGACGGTCCAGGACGGCAGATGTTGATCAAACATTTAACTGCGAAGTGATCAGATGGTAAACCAGTCTGTACCGATGAACGGCTAACGAGATCATCATCTTTTCTTGAGATCAGCAGATCTAGTGTATGACCGCTAATATGGGTAGGTTCATGGACATTTTGTTGTAAATTATAACGATCCAGAATATTGCGCAATATTGAACTGTCGTGGTCTTCATCGTCATCCACATGGACATTGAAATCACCAGCTAGTAATAGATGATTGGCGCCAAGTGTCAAAGTTTCCAAAAGAGAAGAGAACTCTTCAACGAACATAGGCGAGGTGAGTTTCTTTTTGCTGTCTTTTTGAGGGCGATATATGGTTACAATGATGTAGGCCCTGAAGAAACAGAAATGATCATATGTTCCATGGACTTGAACTCGAAGCTGTCCTTCATGCGTATATGGAGGCCATCGCGAGCGAGAACGGCGACGCCACATCCTGTACGTTGTTGACGATGAATATGATGAATCTGATAGTAAGGTAATGTATTTTTGATATTTGCCATCGCATGATTGTCTCTATCATATCCTGTTAGCCACGTTTCAGTAACAGCAAGAATATCCAACTGATTATTGATCACATAGTCGCAAAGGGCAGTTGACTTCCCCTTTTCATTAACGGATCTGGCGTTCCAAGTGGCGAAACGAATGCCCGGGGCATTATGGTTTGAATTTATGTTGCTCCGGGGAACGTAGATAAGATTACTCTTATTGATGGCAGAGTTGACAATTGACGCATTACATTTCGGGATTCTGATTTTGTTCACTGTTGATATCAGTTTCTTCTTATGTCGTCCCGCTCGACATTCTCTTGGAATTCACATCACATTGTGATGATGCGTGCGCATTAGTTTCACCTGGTATTAGTGGCATTTAACTGTGAGAGTTCTGAATATGAGAAAATGCCACCTGAAATTGGCCATTTCCCTATTGAAACCCGTGTAAATACATAATTAGTGGTATTTAACCAAAATCTGTTAAGATTAATATTATAATAAATTGGGTTATTTCATGTGTATTGCAGTTGAAATCCATACAGCCCCTATGGAATACATGACCTTAATCTTCACCACGTGGAGTGTGAATTTCAAATGGGGTTCCTGAATGAAACCCGTTTGAAATCTGCACTCCCTGTGTCAGAGATTAAGGTCATGACTTCCATAAGGGGTGTGTGGATTTCAACTGGAATAGCCCAGGATGCTTGGGAGACCTTTGTACAGCTACATAAGTCTCATTTCATTCAAGATTACTTTCTATATCAGTTTTGTTTTATTCATTCTTTTATCAGATTAGCATTAAACAAAGCATTATGTTTGTTTCTTAAATATACAGTTACATCATTGAGTTTCATTTTCTAGCAAACAAGAAAGAACTGGAAGTGATTGGACATATTATCTGAGATACATCTGGTTCACTATGTAATTATTATTTTGTCCATTGTACACATTGAAGGCAGTTGATATTTGTTTTATGTTACTCATGCAAAAATGTTATAACTTTTCAAGAATAGCTTATACCTATTTGTCAACCCAAAAGTTAATCACCAAGTTTTAAATTACTGCGACATGATTCATATTTTCATTAATTTGCCTGCAATTAATATTAGCAAGTCTAAGAGGCAATACACGAGCAAGTCACACTATTAGGAAGTAGCATAACGAAATGCGTTTCATAAGAATCTTTTGGATCAGCGTTGGTTGAAGGTATAAAACTATGGAATGGTGATGGTTGTTTTTAAAATACATGTAGAATGTTAACACATATGGTGCTATTTATCTTAAACCTTATTTCCATATTTCCATGCAGGGGTAAACACTTGTATGTTAGCATTAAAACAAGTAGGAAATAAACTTTTATTATCATGAAATGAATGGGATCACTCCTATTTTATGGAATTAAATTAAACATATATGTAAATATGAAACTCAATTTGCATACATATATACAGTGTATAGAATAACATTTCCACAAAAAAAGCAGAAAAGGATGAATAAATGAATAAGAAAGGAAAATTTATGTGTATTATAGTGTGAAAGCTGGTATTGTCTATGTCTATAGATGAGGTGACCTCCATGTTTATCAACAAAGGCAAGGGATTGCTATATCGATATGCTTGAATGAACCCTATGCAACCACTTCACTGTTCGATAGCCTTATTGTGATGTGGCGGGAGTTTTAAAAACACGAGCCCTGAACAAAATATGATGCGCGCGCATACTGCCAGGCAAAAAAAACAATGGAAATTGTGATGATGTGTGCGCATACTGTTAGGGATTGACGTCAGAAGTCACCTCATCTATAAAATAAATTTTATGTTTTGTTGGATAAAATAATAAATAATCACATCAAACAGCCTTGTGATAATCTACCACTGAACTGTCTAGAACTTAAATATTCCTAGATGTGAGATCCGTGATTTTGCATGACTCCAGGGTCAAAACCGATTAATCGGCAGTGCTTGAAATTGAAAAATCGGTAAAAAATAAAGTATCACCAAAGTGTTCATATTATTCATAAATCAAAGGCAATCCTTCAAAGTTTCAAAGTTTCAAAATATGAATATCAAATCTTTTACTTTTACATCAATTTCAATAATGCCCATGGGTTTTCTATTAGATATGCTAAACAGTAAAACAATTGAATATAAGATAATTCGTGCTGTCATATTGTAAGGTACATGCCACATTTTTAAAATCAAATTTTTGTCAACTCTTGATGCTTTTATTTAATATGCAAAATTAAAACGAACTTCAGACATTATTGTAACATTTGCTGAGGAGGACGCACTCAATATTTTTCAAAATTCATTTTTTACACGATTATAATGTACTTTATTAAACTAACATACCCTGTAAAAATCAAGAATCTAGGTGCTGCAGTTTTGTCAAAATGCGAGAATTTGAATAAAACGCAGGAACCGTCGTTTAATTATTACGATGGAAATATTGGTCGAACACGTACAAGCGATTCATAACACAGTTCATACATAGCGTACGGGACGGTCCACCTTGGTCTGGGGCGGACATTTTAAAAATGAATTTAGAAGAGCAGCAACGACATCACTTGCATTACATTCCAGATGTTAGATCTACATCATATGCAAAATGTGAGGAAATTCGCACGAGTCCGTTTTATGTTAGGGCCATTTGTCTATAACTGGCCTTTACATATAGCCCTATGGAGAGAGTGCCCGTTGAGGGCGCTATAACCCCCGTTTTACGAACAAAAATGTGATATAAAAAAAACGGACTCGTGCGAATTTTCTAAAATTTTCAGAGTATGTAGTATGAACATGTAGAATATAATCAAGTAGTTGCCCTACCTGCTCTTCTCTGATAAAATAAAAAGTCCTATTATCTCAATGATAACGAAACCTAGGTGGGTCACACACACATCAAAGGAATGTAACGTAGCAGGATCGACGGAGTGACAAGCATCTGCGATAGTGGCGCTGGTAGTAAATTCCACTCAGTTGTTCGGCTCAAAATTGGAAGGGGGCATATCTGACAAGAAAAGAAATACTAATCTATTTTTAATGGAAATGTTACAATATGGCTATAAGTTCATATCATTAGATTGATAATAAAGTTTAAGAGGACTGTTTAATGTCAAAAATATAACTTTTTAATAATTTGCCATAAAATTTGTATTAAAAAATATATTATGGTGCTCATAATGTAGTGCATTTGCCTAAAATGGCGGATTTACGGAGGCGATGCTGAATTTGCGTGAGTAAACAGAACATATCACCCAGTAAGCTTTTTTAAGCAAGCAGTAACGACATACCGGTTGTTCAGCGTCAAGGACCACAGACAATCACCGTAAAGCAGTGGAGCGAAGAAGCTGTGCAAGAATTACAAGCATCACTTGAATGTACTGACTGGAATGTGTTTATTGAAGCGAATCCTGATTTGAATGAACTCACTGACACAAAATTCACTCACAATAACATGAAACAAGTTTGGGAAGGTATACGACTTATGAGCGGGTATTCAAACACTTCCAGTTCAAGAAACAGTTTGCCAGATACCACTCTAGAATATGCTAACAAGTCAAATGATTTTTACAATCGTTTTGACAAGCACGACTTTAGTGATGAAATTTGTGGTCTGCGTACCACTTTAGAGAACAATCTGAAATCTGATAACGTTTCTATATTGCAAGTGTCTGAACATGAAGTTTGTCGCGAGTTCCAAAAACTTAACATTACTAAGTATGCGGGCCCGGACAACATTACTCCTAGAATTTTACAGTTATGTGCTAATCAATTAGCACAGATCTTCACAGTGATTTTTAATCTATCTTTTAGATCATTCACATTTGGAAGCGTTCATGTATTATTCCAGTACACAAGAAACCAGTCATTTCATGCATGAATGATTTTAGACCTGTGGCTTTAACATCTATTCCAATGAAAGTTTGTGAAAGGTTATTTAAATCATGGTTGAATGGTTATGTTGAAGACTATGTTGATCCGTTACAGTTTGCGTATAGAAGTAGTCGTAGCTGCACTGATGCTATTTTGGTCATGCTTGAAAAAATGTATCAACACAGTGATCGTGCTAGATTTGGTAATTCAGTTAGGACAATGTTTTTTGATTTTTCATCTGCCTTCAACACTATTCAGCCGCATTTGTTAATTCAGAAATTATTAGATCAAAAAAATGTCCCTTGTTCTTTTCTGGCTTGGATTTTAGATTATCTAACTGATCGATCACAATATGGTAAAATCTCATGTAATGGTACACTATCTAATGTGCTCCATTCCAATACTGGCGCCCCACAAGGTACAGTGTTAGCACCGTTTTTATTTACGGTATATACTTCTGATTGTAGATCTGGAGAACCTTCATGTCCTTTAATTAAATTTGCTGACGATACTGCTATGATTGCTTTAATTACAAATGATGATGATTCTGTGTACCATCAACAGCTTGATGATTTTGAAAAATACTGTGATGCCAATTACCTGGAATTAAACGTTTCCAAAACTAAGGAAATGATTATTGATTTTAGGACGTCAAGTACAACTCCAAGCCCTATAGTGGTGAAGGGTAGAAATGTGGAGCTATGATTGATGACAAACTCAATTGGCATACACATGTAGATTACTTGATCAAAAGACTGAACTCCAGAATGTATTGTCTCAGAAAACTGAACTACTTTAATGTTGATGTAAAAATAATTGCTTTGTTTTATGATTCCGTTATTGAAAGTGTCTGGAGATATTGTTTATTATGTTGGGGAGGGAATGTTGCAAAAGGGGATAGGGACAAAATTGATAGAATTGTGAAGGAAGCTGGAAGGATTATAGGTGTGTCAAGGCGGGACCTCGAAGCTGTTTATGCTGATCTGTTGAGTAAGAAGCTAACTGATGTGATTGATGACTCTGGTCATCCACTCCCTCCACGATCGTTTCTCATGTCAGCTGATTCCCAGATCCGGTCGGATGCGCTTGTCCTTAGCCTTGACAAACCGATATCATTCCTCCTTCGTTCCACAAGCTATTAGACTTCATAACTCTACACACGGGGTACTTAGTAATATATAATTGGCAGAGCTTCATCTTTTTATACTGTGTTTTTGATATTTTGTAGTAATTATGTGTTTTTTGTATGAGCAGTAGCACTCATGAGTGTAATTTCCCTTGTGGATTTAATAAAGTTTTACTTGACTTGACTTGACTTGACTTACTGCCTCCTGTTCATTCTGCACCACAGTGCACAAGTCCAACAACCCTTTCAGCTTTACCAGTCCTTAGGGGATTTGGATAATAAAGCTACAGCAGGAGGCAATGGTGCCGGATGGAAAACTTTGTACAGAGATTGGATTTCTTGCAAAATATCATGAGACTTCTATATAAGTTTTGTTTCATTTAAAGTACTTTCTATATTAGTTTTGTTTACACTGTGAGCCAGAGTGCTCTCATTTCCTAAGACACAGCTCAATAACACTAATTTAACAATCATAATTCAAATTTGACCTCAAGGTGTGGGGTATAAGTTTTGGTACCAAAATATTAAAAGGTCATTCTATGAGGGTACAAATATATTGAGGTTAAAGAACTCTGTCCTGAAAAAATGAGCATGTTCGAGATCCTGGTGATTCTTTTTTTTTCTGAGCAGCACTAAACAAGTACCATGTTTGCATCCTATTATTTACTGTTACTTCATTGAATTGAAATATTTCATTTTCTAAATCAATAGAAGAAAGTTGTGATACAAGAAAGTGAAAGTGAAAAGAAGTGAAAGTTCAGGTTATGAACTTTCCACCTACATTGTGGATACTTTCTATTTTCTGGACATTTATGTGGTTAAGGCTCCATCATCATTATAGTATTTGTTTCATTTAAAAGAAGATAGGTAGAGGACTAGTCGTGACTTGCAAGAGCAACCAGCCAATCAGGGAAGAACATTACATAATCTTAAACATTCAGTGTTCTTGAAGCATCTACTGTTTTTTCTTGGACTTAATTTGTTTGCTGTAGTGAAATAGTTCATCATGGTATACTCTCTGATCTGGATTCTTGTGGTTCTTGGTTTTATTGTGGGATCATCTATTGATTTCATCTACCCAAAGGGCTTGCCATGTAAGGTATATAACAGCACTGAGTTAGACTGTAGCAATAGGGAACTAACAAGTATTCCACCTCTGAAATATAGCAATGTTAAGGGTTTAGATCTGAGTCATAATCAACTTGAAGCTGTCAATGGAAAGAGTTTCGTTCATCTCACTTTACTTCAGAAATTAGATCTGAGCTACAACAAGATACTCAATATCAGTACTGATACATTTAGAGGATTGAACAAGTTGGAAACTCTAGATCTAAGCTATCAAAGCCATCTTACATTTCACGGAACCCCATTTTACTCTACTACATCATTAAAGAAGTTACATATTGCAGATAGTGGTTTGTCCAGTCTACCACCATCGGTATTTAGTGGATTACATGAGTTGCAAGAGCTTGATATATCAGAAAATGGTATTCGCCTATTCCCTAATTCTGTATTTCAAGGTTTGACTAATCTGACTCGCTTGGATGCAAGCTCTTGTTGGATTGAACCACTATCAGCTGCTCTGTTTAAAGACCTTATTAGTCTAGAATATTTAGATATATCTTATGATCATATAGTAAGAGTACCAGAGACATTGTTTGTAAATCTCACCAGTCTGAAACATTTAGATATATCATTCAATGCCATTCCAAACCTACCAGAGACATTGTTTGCGAATCTTGCCAATCTAACATATTTAGACATTTCTCATAATAATCTATCCTCTGCTCCATGTAAAGCATTGGCTGGACTTGGAATGGTATCAACACTACATATGACTGGGAATCATTTTGACTATGTAACTTGTTCTATTGAGAATATGACCAGTCTCGAGAAGTTAAACATATCATATAATTATAATAAACATATTTTGTATTATACGGAATATTGGGATATAATCAAATGGTCAGAACTAATCACAAGGTTACCCGCTACACTCTCGGCTCTGAACCTGGACGTATATGGTAACACTGTATTTCAACCTGTGATGCCTGGATCATTAAATTCAACTGTGTCATTGTTGACAATTTGCGACTCCAGTAATTACGGTTATCTGTCAGTTGAAGATGATGCATTTAGTATGTTTTTGTACCTGCAACATTTGAGTATACACTCATGCATTTATCTTAGAATGAAATATACAGATCTGTACGAATATTCCTTTCGAGGCCTACTGCAACTTAAGTCATTAGACCTTAGTAATGCTGGTCTAAGAGCATTTCCTTATGAGACCTTAGAAGTGCTTGCAGGCTCACTGGAATACTTGGATTTGAGCAATAATAACATACAGGAAATGTATCCATTTTGGCAGAACAAGGACTTAGGATTGAATTCCGTAGATATCTCTAGGAATCCAATTTACTATATGGATCTTGAAATACTTGGCAATGTCAGTAATATGTATGCAAATGATCTTAAACCAGCTACTAATTACTTTATACCAGACACTAATTACTTGTCCATAATACACACCACCAATTTGGCACTAAGATCTATTTATATTTCATTAGAAATTATTGCTACGGTTGAATATGACTCTTCTTTGCCTTTGTGTACTTCATCACCTGCACTTGAGGAAATAACCTTCAGTAAACTTCAATTCCAGGACGATGTGCAACTTAAATTGAGTAATTGTTCACATCTCAAGTCACTTGCCATATCAGACTCAGAAGGAGTCAATTTTATTTTTAAGGAAGAAAATGGCGAAAATTTCAATTTTTCTCACCTAGAAAAGCTGTCATTAACAAACTGTAAATTGTCATCAATTAATCAACTTTTTCTTGAGAGTCATACTCTACAATATTTAAACATGAGTGTCAATAAAATTGTCAATATTACTAGAAATGACTTTTCTTCACTGGTACACCTCAAACACTTGGATCTCAGCCACAATGAAATAGAAAGGCTACCTAAAAATCAGTTTCATTACATGTCCCATCTAACCTTTCTTAATCTGGCTGGAAACAAACTTGGTAATTTGAATACTTTGAAACGTCTCTATGGTCTGCAAACACTTATTGTATCTGATAATGCATTGACTACACTACCTACCTTTCTGATAAAAGCACCATATAACTTACAACACGTTGAATTGGGAGATAACCCATTTTCTTGCACATGCAGTATAATACCTCTACAAGATTGGATACTGGCAGATACAAAAACATATATAGATTCACGACCTCCATACCTGTGCAAATCTCCTGCAATCAAAGAGAATCTTGGTATCACAGAATTTAGTTTAGATTGTAGTCTGCATCTTGAAAACTACCTTGTCCCCAGCTTGTCATGCCTGCTCATAATTTGTATAATAGTGCCTATCATTTACAAATATCGGTGGCACATACATTATAAATTATGGATTTTATTTTATCAGAGAAGGTATCAGGGATATGTAGACAATGACAATGATGATGATATTATAAATGAGGAGGAGGAGCATAATGTTGATGCCCCATATGAAGCGCCGATTATGAGGCGCAGATATCATGCTTATGTTGCCTACCACAGAGACAATGAAGCATGGGTAAATGATCAACTCATTGCAAACATTGAAGATGGGCCAGAACAGTTTCGGCTTTGTCTTAAAGAAAGAGGTGACATTCCAGCAGGGCATTATATTCTCAATGCCATATGTCATGGTATCAAGCAAAGTCGCAAAACTATTGCAGTTTTATCCGAGAATTTCATGGATGATGGATGGTGTCATTATCAGCTACATTTTGCACGAATGCGAATGGTAATGGACAATGTTGATGTACTCATTTTGGTACAGATTGGGGAAATTGCTGATCATAAAAAGACGTTATTGCTTCGTCAGTTATTATGTTACAAGGAAGTGTTGAAGTGGCCTGAAGATCCCAATGGACAACAGTTATTCTGGAATCAGTTGAAGATGAAACTACGTAAACCAGCAAGAGTTGGTCGTAGATTTCAAGAAATTTGAAGCAAAATTGTTTTGAAACATTTTTGTGCTAGGTTCAAACCTGAACACATTGATTGCATTAAATTGTTTAGTCTCTCTAAATATAAAAATAGTCAAACTTACCCAATGTTGAGTAAAAAAGGGAACAGGGCAACAAAATGAGTCAAATGGAATTCAGTATTGAGTAAAATTTAATCAACATTGAGTTCTATTCACTCAGCATTTTACTCTGTTCCCTTTTTATTCAACAATGAATAATTATTATTTTAGAGTGATACTATAATTAGCGTAATGTTGTATGTGTGTTTGTTTGTCCACTAAATGGCCTTTTTTCTCTTTTGATACATACACAAGAAAAAGCTTAGAATAATGGGAGTAACATAGCCAATATGTGGTTGAAATCGGTGACCTTAGGTGACACGGGAGTAAACTCTTGAGTAGTAATTGTGACAAGTAAAGTGTGTCCAAGCTTCGTAAAGTCATTTAAGGTTAGCAACTATTTTAAACTGTTGCGATTTGGTAGTTCACAGCATCTTGCGAATTGTAGTGAGCTTTGGCAAAAATTGCATTGATCGTTTCATCGGCGAGTGTGTAGAAGATTCAGATATCCTTTTGTAGGACCTGTGGTTCTTGAATTATGTTGTTGTTAAGAGGGCTGAAACAACAACACTTTTGTAAAACGTACATAACTCATTCACAACAATAAATCAAGCAAGTTTTCAAAGTATGTGATTTGAAGAGTGAACTAATTTTGCAAAATATCATGCAGTCTTATTTTTCAACAATATATTTGAAAATACCTCGTCTACCCTTAAATCAGAATGTATTTGGTTTACATCATTTATTTATGATCCTGGTATATATGATTAATAAGGATAAGAGAAAATAATCCTTTACTGAAGTAAAAAAAGCTTTACTGATTGCATCTAGATGTTATTAAATATAAACTGAAACATGGTTAACCCTTGGTGTATTTTTGTTTATTTGTCTATGGGGTGTATGTTCGTACATGTATCTTAGTCCGGCTGCGAAACTTAATATTGCCCCAGAAGCTAGTTTTGGTATTCACAGAATTTATTATCAAATCTAAAAATCAACGTGTAGCCAAAATTATTCTGCATCTTATAGGCTAATTTTATTGGAATCGTTTGACTGATTGCGAAGAAATGAGCGATTACATAACGCATGCCTTAATTTACTTCATTCCAAGTTTGAAAGAAAGATCATTCAACACTATGCGCACTAGTGATTAACTGCCAATCTGAATCATATTTTGTTCGGTGAAATCCTTTTCGTTCTTTTTAAATAATCTTTCTTGCAAGCCATTTAATTAGGTTGTATTCAAATTTGAAAATCTGCGCGATATTGAAAATGAAAGCTTGCATGTCAGATGATGCTCAGTACTTGTAAATATCTTTTTCCGTTAATGTTGATATAAATGTTGCATACAGAATTATTGCATACAGAATTCCAGCTGGCTTAAAACCTTTCTCACACAGATTAATGTTTTTGGAATATTTCCACAAAATTGTAATGCAAAGTTTAAATCTTTTAAAACTTCAACATTATTGTCGCATGGTATCAAAAATCACACGCAAAGCTGTAAGCACTTGATCATTGTCTTTTTTGGCTCAAATGTTCTTTGGAAAGTTCAAATAATTAGCACAACCTAAAAATTAAAGTTGGAAAGCTTCCAATTGCAGAAATCAAAATTTTCTCGGACAAACTTTTATTCATCTTCAGTGAAAGCATGAATAACATAACACCGTCGGATTATAAAAATATATAATACAGACTAAATTTAATGAGATACATAAACATTAGGAAGCGGTGAGCGAGTATGAAAAAAGTGCCTGTTGATCAAACTTGGAATGAACTGCATTGATGCGCGCATTATGTAATCGTTAATTTCTTTGCAACCAGTAAACCGAATGAAATAAAATTTTCGTATGTAATATACAATTAAATAGGCTATGTGCTACATTTTAAATTTTTTGATTCTGTAGTCTATTTCTCGACTTACGTTCAATTTTATTTACTCGGTATTTTTTTATGGGACACCCTGTATACTGTTACGTCATTTAGTTTCATTTTCTTTTATTCATTTAGAGGGAATCTAGCAAACAAGAAAGAACTGAAAGTGATTGGACACATTAATATGAGGCTGTAATAGTTGAAATATAAATCATGAGGTAAAAATATGGATTGATCTATTTTGCTTTTAAGTATATAAATATAAACCTAGTAAATACTATTGGTCGATTTGTCATGTTTGTTGCTTGATAACAAAATATCAGGGCAAATATACAATGACATGGTACCGCCAAGCACACTCGAGGAGATTTGTTCTTAATAGAACCCATTTCCTTTCCAATCATACTGTGTAGATTCTCATTTGGGAATGTTGAACTGGTCAAATAAATTGTCAAGATTTTGTTTGACCAGTTTCATTTCCTGTCTCACTATCACCGTTCCATCATATTCCATCATACGATAAATCCGGTTTAAATCAGGACAATTGAAGATGTCTTAAAATTTGACCCTTCAGTTAAATATAGCAATCCATCAAATGTGTTCGCATTTATGCAATGTTATGTAAACCACTCTCAAAAAGTGTCATGTACTTTTGACGAAAAGCAATAATGAGAGTTTTCTTCAGTTGTTTGCAGCGACTTATTTTAAAATTACAAAGACACGTCTATGGATTAAGGGGGTACTACACCCCTGGCCAATTTTGTGCCTATTTTTACATTTTTCTCAAACATTATAGCGCATTGGTGACAAGTAAGATATGTATATTATAGGGATAAGGACTACAACCACTGCACTGAAAATTCAGCAACTCAATGCAAGTAGTTATTGATTTATTGATCAAATATTGGTTTTCCCTCATTTTTGACTGTAACTCCACAACTGTTGTCTGTGCTGAAATAAAATTTCCAGTGCAGTAATTGTAGTCCTTGCCCCTATAATATACATATCTTACTTGTCATAAATGCGCTATAATTTTTGAGAAAAATGCAAAAATAGGCACAAAATTGGGCAGGGGTGTAGTACCCCCATAAGGCGGGTGTGAAAGTAGGAGCCATATTGTTCCAATTTTAGCCATTTTTCTAAAAACTACAGGGTGCCTTTTAATATTATAATGATCTTGAACTGTGTGAATTAATCAATGAAGTCAATTCTCACATTTATATTTTCATAGGTCTTGCGGTTCTTGAGTTAAGGCCAACAATATATCAAAATGAAAGTTTTGAGTGTTTTCCTCTTCCCGAGAAAAAACATGCATGGGGGAATTACACAAAGTGCTAGAAGGAAAAGAAGCATTCTTTAAGTTTGAACTAACTTACACTCTTTAATTCTTGAAAATTCTTTCTTGTTATTTCTTATTTTACTTTGGAAAGCGCTCAGAGACTTTACGTTTTGTGTCATATATAAATCTCTTTTTCATTCATGGAAAGATTTGGGAATTTGATATTAAATGGCTCCTTGGGAATATTTTGAGTTTGGTTGAAAAATGGAATGTTCCATTAAACTCGGCTTCGCTTCGTTGACTGGAACATTCCATTTTTCAACTCACGAAAATATTCTTACCATTGCATTCATAAATATTTATTATTTGTATAATATTAACCCTGATGAAAATGACATTAGATTTCATTTATATCAGCCTAATCGGGATGATTGACAGAAAGTGAACTTGTTTTGATACAAAAGTTTCGTGGAAAACAAATGCATAGTAATAAAGCTTTACTTGCTGTATCAGTTTTTATTCTGCAATAGGGACACTACAGATTTGTCATGTGTTCACCATTAACCTATATATTCGTGTCCCTGTGCAAATAGTTTGGGTTAATTTTTTTGAATAAATGAGCCAGATTAAAAAAATAAAGTTGCACACGGATGTTCAATGAAGCACACTTTTCATATGACCTCTGCATCAATAATATATCTGTCTTTGTTCTCAACATAATACAAACTTTTTATTCATTCACTAATTAGAAGTAATTAATCTGTAAACTCATACAACAGTATGCCAAAACATGCATAATTTGACAACGTATGTATTAATAATGATACGTCATGTGATACGACAGTATGTCAAAATAATAGGCAACTGCAGTTACACGGTAGCCTATGGCGACGTATCATGATACGACTGTATGTCAAAATGTCAGAATGACGTTTTCGGGAGGGGCGGGTTAACATAAAAACCATGTCGTATCACACTAATTAGTGCCATATCTCATTAACCAATTACATTTAAGTCACAAAACTTTTTTTAACATATCTGGTTCAAACGTTCATTTGAGTTAATGGTACAAGGTATACATTTAACAAGGGATAAATTAACCAGTATATAACATAAATCATTTATTAACTTGTTTGTCAAAGCAGCGTAACTGCGTGTTGATAATGTTATTCATCAGGTTTTAAATGTTAACCAAAGTGATACCTGATCTTCATCATAGATACATTGACACTTTCACTTTATCAAACCAAATACCTTCATCAGAGACCTTCATGAATATATGTTGGGTTATTCCATTTAAAATCCACACCCCCCTGTGGAATATTTTAGAAATATCTTCCATGGGGGTGTATGCTTTTCAAATGTAATTGGTGAGAGTTAAACATTTAAAACCCCATACTCCCTCTGTATTATGGCTTTACCTACACTACAAGATTCCTGGCGACGGTGTACCTCTGCTGCACTGGTACTTTGCAGGTACTACTGCTGCTACTACCGAGTACCCCATCCCGTGGTAGCCGACGTTGGTACTACACCAAAGTACCAGCGTCGGCCACCATACTGTAGATACTCCCGTAGTTGAGTACCTATGTCGGTACTCCACCATGCGTCACCTCCGAGTCAACTGCGGTGTACCGAGTAGGTGACTTATAGGCACACCATAGTGTGGGTACTTCTAATAGTCCTTCAATGGAAGTACCTGCACAGTAGCCGCACCTACTGTGTACCCATGTGTCACCTACTGTGTACCTCATGTGTCACCTACTGCATGTGTACCCCATGTGTGAAGTAGCAATGAAGGTACTCTTGTCGTGTTTTTGCATTCCTAATCGAATCGCCCAGCGATCACCGTGATGCGCGTACTCACTCATATTTGGCCGTGACGACGAGTTACGAAGAAACATCATCATTTTCTCAGTTTTTAAACCAAAAAAAGTCAAAATTTCCTGATGTTTATGTCTTCAAATGTTGTGCATGTAAAGATTTGCTGACCTAGATCATATTGGGCACACAGTAACTCTTGAATTGTAAAAGATTTTGGAAAGAAAGGTTCGCCAAATCACCGTAGATAACACACGCAATTTTCCTATTGGACTGTACGTGATGTGGGTTGCATACTCCGTGATTTTCCGTTGGTGTTTTTGGCATTTTTCGTCACAGTATAACCACTTCAGTTGTCTCGAATGTTCGGTAAGTAACTGAAGCCGATAACTTAAGTAAGCTTTATTCTCAATTCATCACCAGTTTGATATTAAAAAACGTGCTAATTAATATTATTTATAATACCATGAGGCATGAATACGTGGTGCTTTGTTACTGTTAAACTAAGTCTGTATGTTGACAGATGTAAAATGCACATTATTGCCAGGCTAGCCTAGCCTATAAACATGATAAAAAACTTTAAAAGCATACTGTCACTGTGATTCGAGTCATCCCCGGGGAGTATTCTCTGTTCAGTGACAGTTTAAATGTGTATTAGGCGTAATTAAATATCTGGACATGCTAGACTAAATTAAATAATAAAAAAATGAGTGAGAGGCCTATCTATGCCGGATTTGTCGCCCTAAAAAAGGGGACACGCCTGTGTTAATTAACATTAGCATGTGTTCCTCACGGACCAACCTGGGTAAACAAACAAACAAACAGGCCGGAGTGCCCATCTCTCTTTCAAGGACAAGGTGATTGGGGCAGACTCCTTCCTTCATGTAATGTTGCTGGGGGGAGGGTCAAAGTTTTAGGCCACTGTACGTGTGCCAACTTGTCCGTGCCCCTCACTACAGTGCCACCGTGGCCTAGCAGGGCGTATTAAAGACAATGCGAGACACAAATGATATATGTGTGCGGATTGGACATACGATGCAAGCATAAGAAATTGTGCAAAAAAATGAATATGATCGGGGCAAACTGAGAGGCCGTTATTAAATCTACTAAAACTTCAGTTCAGAATATAAATAAACACGTCATAGTCTGGCAAACAGGTGATACAGTATAAACATAGCCTACGATATGTGCCTAACTTAGGCTAGGACTAGTCTAAAAGGGTCACCTTTTTGTATGATTTCTAGGCTATTACAGCAATTTTGGTTCACAATAGGCCTGTCAGTGACAATCAATGTATATGTGTGTGTAGTCTGGATCAAAGAAGATACACCTTGTGTAGAGGGCACATGCCTAGGGCAGCTAGGCTTGCACAGATTAGGCTTCGAATAGGAAGTTGAGGCCGGGCTTACTATTTTAGTCAAATGACATGTCATTAAAAGATTGAAGGGTAAAAAACACTGAGGCCTAGGCTAATTGATAAATAATAGGGCGGTCTATTATATAAGGCTTAGGCCTGTCTTAAATTTTTAAAGACTATTCAGGTCACGGGTCAGGTCAGTATTAAATTCTGAAAAGTTAGGCCTACTATCGGCTTGGCTAATAAAATAACAACATACCGGTACAAATCATGTTTCTTGTACTTTCCTCATTCAATTAGGTCGGTGCCTTGAAGTGAACTGTTGCAGCAACTTAGCCACATGATAGATGTGAGGAGAATGTGTCGATGCAACTAACGTCTACGTCTACAGAGTTTAGTCCAGAACGAACAGATTGTGTTCCATATAAAAGACCTGGTATGTGGAAGTTTTTTGATTTTAAGGCACATGCTAATATTTTGATTTCATGATGTGGTAGTGGTACAATCATAATTTCACTATTAAAAAGACAATGATCCTTGCCATGTGACAAGGCACTAAACGATAATGTTCCACGTGACATGCCGAAATGACTTTTCCACTACTTTTGATGTGTGTATGTAGGGTCGCCATAAAACTAAATTTGTATTTACAATAAAACTCAAAATCTCTTGAATGTCCCTTTAATAATAATAAACAAACAAGTGCCCTTGGAATGCACAATTTACTAAAAGATGATTATGATCTCATGTGACTATATGAAAACGATCTTTCCTGAAAATCTTTAGAATCATAAAACTCAGAATCTCTGAATGTCCCATTAATGAAATAGTAATACAAATACTGAATCAAACAAACATCTTTAAACAGTCTTTGTGCACTTTCCATTTTAGACTTGTTTTAGTTTTAGTATTAAAATGTCTTGTCTAAACTTGTCTTTAATTATGTTCCTTTTTCAGATGAAAATTTGCACATTGCACAGGAAGGAACTGGCCTAGATACAGCAACAAGCTAAAGACCAGAGAATAAGATGGATGATCGTCCCTACATGAAATATCTTCATTTGGCAATTGGATATTGTACCACAGTGAAACTGACCTATAGGGCACAGTTGCACAATATCAAGACATCAAGAACCCAACCCATCAGCTTTAATATCATACCTCAAAGAATAAGAAAAACTTTGGTGACAACAATGCATCTTGGTCAGAAAAGAATTAAAGGTTAAACAGGCGTCAAATTTCATATCTTGTTAAAAACCACACCAAAGTATTCCTCTGATCATAATGAATCTGAAAAAGTATTGTTTGATCTATAAAAGCACTATGTTCTCTATTTTAATATAAACAAAAATTTCAAGGGTCACATTTTTGGCTCCATGGGGATAAAATTTCAAACACTCTTTAAGATTTTCCTAAACAGTTACTCTAATTGTATGGTTTTTGATACCAATTCAAATAATGAATAGTTTGCACCATCTAAGATGTTTCGGTACATGATGACATGATGAATACTTTGTAGGGCTTTTAACTTTTTTCTGAGTAAGGTGTATTTTTTCTACAAAGTTTTTCTGATCCCTTAAAGTCTTAAAGAACTAAATTGCAAGCTCCAACGACAAATATCGCACAATGTTTGAAATTCATGCATCATTTATCTACAAATGTTGGAGGGAAAACCATGACTGATAAAAAATTAAATTTAATGAAAAGAGTCATTGAAATATAAAGATGAATATTCAGACCAGGGTCTTACTTAAATGGTGGTGTTCCTCAAGGCAATGTCATTGGTCCTGATTCATTCCACTGATGCCTCGGATAAGTATGTGGTTGATTTGACTGTTGGTGAGAACAGAGCCTATGATGGCACCAGCACAATACAAGCCCCAGTCTATGATGTTATGTACACTTTGACTGATAAAAACAAATGGAGGCTGTCAGGTGTTGTTCAAGTCGTAGTTTCCAATCTATAGGCTTTGATTTGTTTGGGCTCCCCATATTAGCATTTATCTGACATTCCCATTTGAGAATAATTTCTTATTATCTTCTTTTATCTTTATATGTTAAAATGTTTTTACATATTTCTAGTGTGCAATTAAACATGTTTTTCAGTATTGCATTATTAGTGTAAAAATCATGTAGGCTAATTCAGCCACTCGGCTGCAATATGAACCAATACATAATATTGAAATTATTATACTTAGTTCTCTGGGTTGATGAGATGTACACATTTTAATCTTTACCCAGAGCAGCCAGTCACAGAGCAGCGGCGCACATCGTTGAAAAAAAACCACCTATAGCAAACAACTATAATCTGTATACCTTCCTCGAGTCAGTAATAATATTTAGGTATTGCTTTTTATTGTATCTCTAAAGGTAATGATGAGAAGTATGCAAAAGTATAAATTTTCAGAAAGGAAATGATGCAAGGAATCCAACTAGCATAACAGATTCCGGAAAAAAATTAATAGTTTTTTAGAAATTCTCAAAATTTTATTTCACTTTACTGACTCGAGGAAGGTATATGGACTGTAGTACATCTGGTCGGGTTCGAACCGGCAACCTTCGTAATACTAGCATGATGCCTAACCAACTGAGCCACAGAGGCATGTTGCAGAATGCTTAGAGCGTCAATATAGTATTATGAAGGTCGCCGGTTCGAACCAGGCCAAATGCACTATTTTTTCAACGTTTATGTGTGCTGCCTGCTCTGAGTAAGGCTAAGGGTCTGTGCAATAATCATGAGCCCTGGGGAGCAAGAATTTTGGTTGGGAAGCTAAAAAGGGGCAAGTAATTTTTGGCAGAAAGGGTCCCGGACAAACGATTTTAGTTTAGACACACATTCATGAGGAACGCACTAAAAGGCTTAGGAAAACAGTACGCGGTACGGAAACGTTATAAAAGATTTCTTTTGAAACTTTTGCACTATTGATGCGATCAAGCAAAGTCAGTCGGAAGTCTGCAACATTAAATTTTCAGTTTTGTATACGATAGTAAAATCACAGGTACTAGTAAGTTAGAGGAACAGCCACCAAACCTCAGTATTTAAAAAAAGTCTCAAATCGCGGCGATATTGCATTGTGATTTGAGTGACGAACTTGCAATTCTAAGTTAGTCCACCCCGAGGCCGGGACGCATATTTTTTTTTTTTTTTAGTCGTGGGCCGTAATACGCTAAACCCTAAACCTAACACTTAAACCGAACCGTGCGCCCTAACCAACCCTAACCCTTTCCTATGTGTTCTGTGTTGATAATATTTTGCATCCCGTTATGGTTGCAGAAAAAAAAATAAAGCGTCCGGGACATTCTCCTCCGGCCGACGGCCTCCCCATGTCTTGAAATCAAATGTAAACACAATGTCAGAGCGCACATGGATGTCAAAGGTCAAGCTTATGTGCGGGGTTTCTGTGCCCTTGAATCTTCTTCAGTGTTCTTTTTCAGCTCCAATGTTATATTTAAAAATGTTGTTAAAACCCATTCACTGATTGAAAAATAAAAATAAATCTATCTATTTTTATAACTATAATAATTCTGTACATTATAATAAGTTTTTCTATATAAACTAATGTGTATTAAATACGAAATTCAAAAGCAATAAATTATTAAATATCACGCTACTGATAAATATCCGAGTTTGAACTCTTTATTATCATAGTGAAAGACTAAGTTCCATATATCCACATATAAAAAGGAATTTTACTTCTACGATGAGGTTAAAAGGTTGCCCGAACTCATGGGTGACGTCATTGTTTACGGCTGGAGTACCGACGTCGGTACTCAGCTGTGGAGTACCTGGCAGGTGAGTACCAGTGTCGGTACTCGGAGTACCTTCAAAGTACCTACGCCACGAGGTATTCGCGAGTTGCAGCCGCACTACGAACTTACACACTATACTGCTGTATCTAAATACTCGACAGCTTTGTAAGGTCAAACTTTTCACTGTGAGGTTACCACGCTTGCGCGGAAGCTGTTTTGTGTGACCTTTATGCTAATTCAGTGACCCGTGTTCACTCATGCTGCCCTGCACTTCCCACCGTGAATCAAATCATCCTCCAGACACGCTCCATAAGATATGCTAATGCATGGAGTACAAAGAATTCACTACGGGATTCTCATGAGAGTAGCAGTGCTGCTACTCTCGAGTACCCACGTCGGCCACCAGACCCTTGTGGCCCAGCAAGCCGGCTGCAACTCGCGAATACCTCATGGCGTAGGTACTTTGAAGGTACTCCGAGTACCGACACTGGTACTCACCTGCCAGGTACTCCGCAGCTGAGTACAGACGTCGGTACTCCAGCCGTAAACAATGACGTCACCCATGAGTTCGGGCAACCTTTTAACCTCATCGTAGAAGTAAAATTCCTTTTTATATGTGGATATATGGAACTTAGTCTTTCACTATGATAATAAAGAGTTCAAACTCGGATATTTATCAGTAGCGTGATATTTAATAATTTATTGCTTTTGAATTTCGTATTTAATACACATTAGTTTATATAGAAAAACTTATTATAATGTACAGAATTATTACAGTTATAAAAATAGATCGATTTATTTTTATTTTTCAATCAGTGAATCGGTTTTAACAACATTTTTAAATATAACATTGGAGCTGAAAAAGAACACTGAAGAAGATTCAAGGGCACAGAAACCCCGCACATAAGCTTGACCTTTGACATCCATGTGCGCTCTAACATTGTGTTTACATTTGATTTCAAGACATGGGGAGGCCGTCGGCCGGAGGAGAATGTCCCGGACGCTCTATTTTTTTTTTTCTGCAACCATAACGGATGCAAAATATTATCAACCCAGAACACATAGAAAAGGGTTAGGGTTGGTTAGGGCGCACGGTTCGGTTTAAGTGTTAGGTTTAGGGTTTAGCGTATTACGGCCCACGACTATGGTTGGAAAAAATATGCGTCCCGGCCTCGGGGTGGACTAACTTAGAATTGCAAGTTCGTCACTCAAATCACAATGCAATATCGCCGCGATTTGAGACTTTTTTTAAATACCGAGGTTTGGTGGTAAAATCATTTAAAATTTTGTGTTTAATATATTTGTGCTTGATATAACATCCGACCGCAACAAAATCAAGGATCGAATACCTTCCAAAAATGGAAGCGTCAATTTTTTTATTCTGCACCCTTGGCTTGCGAAGGTTCACACGGAATTCGAGTCCAGGGTCAGAAATTTAAAAAAAAATCTTTTTTTCAATCCAAAACACGGAATACAGCTATATCGGCAGAGGCAAAAGAAACAACCACTCAACAAATACTAAATAGAACATTCGACGTCAAGTTTACAAATAAAGATGCAATTTCACTTTCTAAAATTTAGAATTCTCACGACGCCCATAGGCCTTTAAAAATGTTTTTTGACGGCCTATGACGTGACGGACTTGCAACACTCTTGCGAGTGTCTTTAGGTGTCTATGGGTGTATATTTACTGGTTTGTTACCAGAAAGACAGTTCAATATGGCAAACATCATTTTGGATGACTGATGGGGATGGATCATTTTTCAATATGGGCCCCTTGTAAATTTGCACTCCGCCGGGTATATTCGTATCACCAGAATTGCTGTGAATCTTATTTTTTCCCTTTTAGCCTAGTATAAACAAACACATTGATTTGGGGGCTTTAAAATATTGTAAAAACTGCAAATTGGCCAAGTAAACACAAAGTTTCACCTTGATTTGTGGCTAGTGTAACATTGAAAATATTCTCACTATTGTTCGAGTATTAAAAACCGGGCCAGAATTATACTCCACCGGAATATTTGTTTATCTTTGACCTCTACAGAGATGCCACTCAGTTTCACTCAAAAAACCTGAAACTGGTGAGAAAAACCTGAAAAAGCATGTGAATGCAGGCCACAAAGCCCCAAAACGGGCTGAAAATGAATAAAAAAGCGGGAATTTGGACTCACTAAAACCTGGCTAAAACCTGAAAAGTGGCATCTCGGCCTCTATACTCATTAATTTGGTGTAGGCCTAATGGGGTCTATGCCTACTATACATTTTACAGACCGTTGTACTATACATTTTACAGACCATTGACCAGCCAAAATATATTTGCCCCCCGCCGCATATATGCCAAATTTTGGGAATCCGATTTGCAAACCTTAAAATTTTATGGTCTAGATACATAATGCGAGCGCGGTGAACAGAAAAATATTTCCGTACGTCACTAAGTAGATTCATCAGATTTGTTGTTAAACATAAAAGATTTCTTTTGAACAAAACCAAAACATTTACTCATTATTGACCGTTTTGCCTATCATGGTTGTAGACAACATCATAAGGATCAACAAACATCATTCTGATGATGCCTACCGACCATGATAGGCTAAATTGTTCATATCTTTGGAACTGCATGTTCAATTTCAATGGGGTGTTCTGCAAAATTCAGCTTTGTATAGAATGCTTTTTACTATCGTATACAAAACTGAAAATTTAATGTTGCAGACTTCCGACTGACTTTGCTTGATCGCATCAATAGTGCAAAAGTTTCAAAAGAAATCTTTTATAACGTTTCCGTACCGCGTACTGTTTTCCTAAGCCTTTTTAGTGCGTTCCTCATGAATGTGTGTCTAAACTAAAATCGTTTGTCCGGGACCCTTTCTGCCAAAAATTACTTGCCCCTTTTTAGCTTCCCAACCAAATTCTTGCTCCCCAGGGCTCATAATTATTGCACAGGCCCTTAGCCTTACTTAGAGCAGGCAGCACACATAAACGTTGAAAAAATAGTGCATTTGGCCTGGTTCGAACCGGCGACCTTCATAATACTATAATGACGCTCTAACCATTCTGCAACATGCCTCTGTGGCTCAGTTGGTTAGGCATCATGCAAGTATTACGAAGGTTGCCAGTTCGAACCGACCAGATGTACTATAGTCCATATACCTTCCTCGAGTCAGTAAAGTGAAATAAAATTTTCAGAATTTCTCAAAAACTATTAATTTTTTCAGGAATCTGTTATGCTAGTTGGATTCCTTGCATCATTTCCTTTCTGAAAATTTATACTTTTGTATACTTCTCATCATTACCTTTAGAGATACAATAAAAAGCAATACCTAAATATTATTACTGACTCGAGGAAGGTATACAGATTATAGTTGTTTGCTATAGGTGGGGTTTTTTCAAGGATGTGCGCGCGCTGCTCTGTGCACTGGCTGCTCTGGGAAAAGATTAAAATGTGTACATCTCATCAACCCAGAGAACTAAGTATAATAATTTCAATATTATGTATTGGTTCATATTGCAGCCGAGTGGCTGAATTAGCCTACATGATTTTTACACTAATTGCAATACTGAAAAACATGTTTAATTGCACACTAGAAATATGTAAAAACATTTTAACATATAAAGATAAAACAAGATAATAAGAAATTATTCTCAAATGGGAATGTCAGATAAATGCTAATATGGGGAGCCCAAACAAATCAAAGCCTATAGATTGGAAACTACGACTTGAACAACACCTGACAGCCTCCATTTGTTTTATCAGTCAAAGTGTACATAACATCATAGACTGGGGCTTGTATTGTGCTGGTGCCATCATAGGCTCTGTTCTCACCAACAGTCAAATCAACCACATACTTATCCGAGGCATCAGTGGAATGAATCAGGACCAATGACATTGCCTTGAGGAACACCACCATTTAAGTAAGACCCCTGGTCTGAATATTCATATTTATATTTCAATGACTCTTTTCATTAAATTTAATTTTTTATCAGTCATGGTTTTCCCTCCAACATTTGTAGATAAATGATGCATGAATTTCAAACATTGTGCGATATTTGTCGTTGGAGCTTGCAATTTAGTTCTTTAAGACTTTAAGGGATCAGAAAAACTTTCGTAGAAAAAATACACCTTACTCAGAAAAAAGTTAAAAGCCCTACAAAGTATTCATCATGTCATCATGTACCGAAACATCTTAGATGGTGCAAACTATTCATTATTTGAATTGGTATCAAAAACCATACAATTAGAGTAACTGTTTAGGAAAATCTTAAAGAGTGTTTGAAATTTTATCCCCATGGAGCCAAAAATGTGACCCTTGAAATTTTTGTTTATATTAAAATAGAGAACATAGTGCTTTTATAGATCAAACAATACTTTTCAGATTCATTATGATCAGAGGAATACTTTGGTGTGGTTTTTAACAAGATATGAAATTTGACGCCTGTTTAACCTTTAATTCTTTTCTGACCATGCAAGATGCATTGTTGTCACCAAAGTTTTTCTTATTCTTTGAGGTATGATATTAAAGCTGATGAGTTGGGTTCTTGATGTCTTGATATTGTGCAACTGTGCCCTATAGGTCAGTTTCACTGTGGTACAATATCCAATTGCCAAATGAAGATATTTCATGTAGGGACGATCATCCATCCTATTCTCTGGTCTTTAGCTTGTTGCTGTATAGGCCAGTTCCTTCCTGTGCAATGTGCAAATTTTCATCTGAAAAAGGAACATAATTAAAGACAAGTTTAGACAAGACATTTTAATACTAAAAACTAAAACAAGTCTAAAATGGAAAGTGCACAAAGACTGTTTAAAGATGTTTGTTTGATTCAGTATTTGTATTACTATTTCATTAATGGGACATTCAGAGATGCTGAGTTTTATGATTCTTAAGATTTTCAGGAAAGATCGTTTTCATATAGTCACATGAGATCATAATCATCTTTTAGTAAATTGTGCATTCCAAGGGCACTTGTTTGTTTATTATTATTAAAGGGACATTCAAGAGATTTTGAGTTTTATTGTAAATACAAATTTAGTTTTATGGCGACCCTACATACACACATCAAAAGTAGTGGAAAAGTCATTTCGGCATGTCACGTGGAACATTATCGTTTAGTGCCTTGTCACATGGCAGGGATCATTGTCTTTTGGTGAAATTATGATTGTACCACTACCACATCATGAAATCAAAATATTAGCATGTGCCTTAAAATCAAAAAACTTACACATACCAGGTCTTTTATATGGAACACAATCTGTTCGTTCTGCACTAAACTCTGTAGACGTAGACGTTAGTTGCATCGATACATTCTCCTCACAACTATCATGTGGCTAAGTTGCTGCAACAGTTCACTTCAAGGCACCGACCTAATTGAATGAGGAAAGTACAAGAAACATGATTTGTACCGGTATGTTGTTATTTTATTAGCCAAGCCGATAGTAGGCCTAACTTTTCAGAATTTAATACTGACCTGACCCGTGACCTGAATAGTCTTTAAAAATTTAAGATAGGCCTAAGCCTTATATAATAGCCCGCCCTATTACTTATCAATTAGCCTAGGCCTCAGTGTTTTTTACCCTTCAATCTTTTAATGACATGTCATTTGACTAAAATAGTAAGCCCGGCCTCAACTTCCTATTCGAAGCCTAATCTGTGCAAGCCTAGCTGCCATAGGCATACATTGTGCCCTCTACACAAGGTGTATCTTCTTTGATCCAGACTACACACACACATTGATTGTCACTGACAGGCCTATTGTGAACCAAAATTGCTGTAATAGCCTAGAAATCATACAAAAAGGTGACCCTTTTAGAATAGTCCTAGCCTAAGTTAGGCACAGATCGTAGGCTATGTTTATACTGTATCACCTGTTTGCCAGACTATGACGTGTTTATTTATATTCTGAACTGAAGTTTTAGTAGATTTAATAACGGCCTCTCAGTTTGCCCCGATCATATTCATTTTTTTGCACAATTTCTTATGCTTGCATCGTATGTCCAATCCGCACACATATATCATTTGTGTCTCGCATTGTCTTTAATACGCCCTGCTAGGCCACGGTGGCACTGTAGTGAGGGGCACGGACAAGGTGGCACACGTACAGTGGCCTAAAACTTTGACCCTCCCCCCAGCAACATTACATGAAGGAAGAAGTCTGCCCCAAACACCTTGTCCTTGAAAGAGAGATGGGCACTCCGGCCTGTTTGTTTGTTTGTTTACCCAGGTTGGTCCGTGAGGAACACATGCTAATGTTAATTAACACAGGCGTGTCCCTTTTTTTAGGGCGACAAATCCGGTATAGATAGGCCTCTCACTCATTTTTTTATTATTTAATTTAGTCTAGCATGTCCAGATAGGCCTATTTAATTACGCCTAATACACATTTAAACTGTCACTGAACAGAGAATACTCCCCGGGGATGACTCGAATCACAGTGACAGTATGCTTTTAAAGTTTTTTATCATGTTTATACTAGGCTAGGCTAGCCTGGCAATAATGTGCATTTTACATCTGTCAACATACAGTTAACACTAACAAAGCACCACGACCACGTATTCATGCATGCATGGTATTATAAATAATATTAATTAGCACGTTTTTTAATATCAAACTGGTGATCAATTGAGAATAAAGCTTACTTAAGTTATCGGCTTCAGTTACTTACCGAACATTCGAGACAACTGAAGTGGTTATACTGTGACGAAAAATGCCAAAAACACCAACGGAAAATCACGGAGTACATATGCAACCCACATCACGTACAGTCCAATAGGAAAATTGCGTGTGTTATCTACGGTGATTTGGCGAACCTTTCTTTCTAAAATCTTTTACAATTCAAGAGTTACTGTGTGCCCAATATGATCTAAGTCAGCAAATCTTTACATGCACAACATTTGAAGACATAAACATCAGGAAATTTTGACTTTTTGGTTTAAAAACTGAGAAAATGATGATGTTTCTTCGTAACTCGTCGTCACGGCCAAATATGAGTGAGTACGCGCATCACGGTGATCGCTGGGCGATTCGATTTATAGAATGCAAAAACACGACAAGAGTACCTTCATTGCTACTTCACACATGGGGTACACAGTAGGTGACACATGAGGTACACAGTAGGTGACACATGGGTACACAGTAGGTGCGGCTACTGTGCAGGTACTTCCATGGAAGGACTATTAGAAGTACCCACACTATGGTGTGCCTATAAGTCACCTACTCGGTACACCGCAGTTGACTCGGAGGTGACGCATGGTGGAGTACCGACATAGGTACTCAACTACGGGAGTATCTACAGTATGGTGGCCGACGCTGGTACTTTGGTGTAGTACCAACGTCGGCTACCACGGGATGGGGTACTCGGTAGTAGCAGCAGTAGTACCTGCAAAGTACCAGTGCAGCAGAGGTACACCGTCGCCAGGAATCTTGTAGTGTTACTTTGATCAATACCAGTTAAACAGGTGATTGGTATTGTACTCCATGTATTTGCATATTATCTGGAGCGTGTCTGGAGGATGATTTGGCCGAGTAAAAATAAAAACATGTTTCTCGTCCGGGTTTAAAAAAGGAGGAAGAGGGGCTTGAGGCCCTTTTTTTATTTTATTGTTCTGGTAGGTACGCCCCGCTAGTGATCACAGAACCATCCAGAATTGTTTCTTGCATATTAGCAAGGCTATAGAAAACATCTCAACTTCCAAGACATCTTTCTTCAAAAGTTTTGACTGAATTAAAAAAAACTGAAAATAAATTTGAAGCGGCCTCAAAAAAGGAAGCGGAAGGGGACTAGAAACATGTTTTATTTTTATTCGGCCTTATGATCTTCCGTGCAGTAGAAACGGGAAAATCCGAAATATTACTCAAATTTGGTCCAACTTTGGCCTAAATGTAACACAAAAATCGAAAATGTAACACGTTAAAACTAGCACAGTGTTATACTGTGTAGTTTTCCGATGATGCAAAAAATCAAAGTATTCGTCGAAAAAATCCAAGAAATTGTGAATCTTGCGATGAAATTTATACATCAAAATGTTTCAGAATTGTCAACTTGCCTAAAAATTCCGTTGATCAAAAACATGTGCCCTGAAAAATGTCATTATTTTCCTTATCTCTTCACCGATTTTCAAGGTTTAAAAAACTTCGTGTAGATTGCCATTTTGTCTAAATGGGAGTAGATTCAGATTCAAAACATTATTCAACCCTCAAAGACCTTTCTAAAATTCCCGTGCCGAACACACGAAGATTAAAAGTTCGGCTGGTCATTCGGCAAACATCGGCAGAAACTCGCTGAGTCGACTGTGATTGGTCAAGCGGCTGGAGCATGCGCGAGTAATTTAACAAGCATTTGGATACAGTAATATTTGTAGTGAGCCGGCTTGCTGGGCCACAAGGGTCTGGTGGCCGACGTGGGTACTCGAGAGTAGCAGCACTGCTACTCTCATGAGAATCCCGTAGTGTATATCTTCCCCAACTGGAGTGAGTATTTCAAGTTACCAAACTGTCTATTTTATGTGAAACTCATACTCCCTCTGTGGAAGATATTTCCAAAATCTTCCTCAGGGGCAGTGTGAATCTTAAATGGAATAGCCTATTGAAGGTATTTTGATCCGACCCGATCCGACCGCATTATACAACATCAATAACTAACCCATAGAAATATCTTTTAGGTATCTTTTTTCCGAATTTTAACTTCATGTATGAATTGAACAATATAGCAATCATGCATTTTGAATTACCCACGAGGTACAATCACGTCACAAGAGGCACATGCCGCCCTCGGCGACTCCCCCTTCACCCATCATTTTCATCATCACAATAATATATAAATAAATAAGATGAGAGGGCGGCTGAATATATTAATTCGGGTTATGAAATAGGTTGTCACTTTTGAACTGCTACTGAAGTCTCACATTTATCTCCAATAGCAATTTAATATCATGAGCTGTTCTCATTTATAATGTAATTATGTTGCAATCAGTCTACCAACAAGTCAACCCTATACCCTATAGCAGTCAAGCTCATTTTAACGAATGAAAACTACCTGCATAATGGGCTATTTCAGTTAGGTTATACACCCCATATAGAAGACATAGACTTTAAATTCTACAACACAGGGGTGTAGATTTCAAATGGAACTATCCATGATGTTGCTTAGTTTGACTTTATGTAATTTATAGCATTTTTGCATTTTTTTCGCACACCCACGCCCAAACTTTTTTCGAAGCAAAACATATTGAAGCCCAAAACTTTGGATGACAGGAGATTAGATCTATGCTTCCAAGTTGCACACAGATGTGCTGAGTCTGATAAATTTGTGAACTAAGAATGGTTCTCTCGCAATCCCAAATTATAAACTTGAGGCATTTCAATGTCAATATTAGGTTGCTAATATCAAAATCACAGGTACTAGTAAGTTAAAGGAACAGTGCCATCCTGATACATCTTCTTAAATCAGGATTAAAGGTTTCTTATATATTTTATCTTTGAAATTATGATTATTTTGTTGCATGTACTTTTATTTCTTTTACGAAACTACCATCGTGTAGAGAATGCTGAAATTTTCGCTCAGATATCTGATATGGGCATGGAGATATTCCACATGCGGGCTGCAGATGGTGCAAAAGATCTTTGGCTGACAATGTTTAATCGTGGTATTTCGTTTGCAAGATCCGTCTTACGGACCGTCGAAGCGTAGAATCTAGAGTTTGTGTGTTTGACATTAGCTGGCGCAGTAGTTTCGGAGCTTCCTTGTAGAATATATGTCCTACGGTGGTTTAGTGGGTGAATGCAGTGATCAAAGAACTCATTCATCTTCTTGAGATCTGATAATACGCTTAGATTTGTTTGGACGCTAGGGACGTATGTGTTACACTAAACCATACAGTGCAAATGTAGGCTACATTATAATGTTTGGGCAGGAATGATGTAAGAGGCAGTCCTTCAAAGACAAAGAAGTCCCAGAGGTTAAGTTGTGGCGTGACAATTGGAATCGACGATAGATCGCTACAAAGGGTAAGACCACGAAGATCTACAATATTCGCTTCCTCCAGCTCATGATAAGCGTACCCCTAAGCTTGGAGACTGTAACTGTGGTGAACAGGACATTCTATGTTGAGGTCCACGTCTCTATGTTTTTGGATCCTGATTGAGAGTTTTAACAGGTTGGCTTCTATCATGGCCTATTGGTCCTAGTATGGAACCCTGTGATACACCAGCATTGATCATCAATACCTGATGCTTTGGACAACCTTTAGTGATCTATTATTTAGGTAGTCGGTTATGGAGCGTTCCAGAGATGTCAAGTCAGGAGACAAGGATGCCAGACACGTTCTAAAGCGCTGCCGCTGTCAAGGCAGGCAACGTGTCAATGTATCGGAGGTAGAATGGTCAGCCCCACCGTTTGGATATAAGGCAATGTTGGTCAAGGTGCTGGTGTGCTTCTTCATTACTTTTGAAATCACAGAGATCAACGAGATGGGTATGTAGTTGCCTGACGTGTGTTTTTCACCCTTCTTGATGCCCGGTATGACATTTGCACAGTTTCATTGTTTTTGTAATGTGTCATTTACCAAAGCATAACCGGAAAAGGCGAACAAGAGGAGTTGCAAGCTCTCGAGCAACCACTTCGAGTACTTTATTAAGTATATTGTGAAATAGCGTAGCTACATTTGACCCACATGATTAAAGCGATATTTGTAAAGCTAACCAAGTGACGCTTGATCTTAATAAAAGGAACAAACACGTTAACTGCATCCAAAAACCTGCAAAACACAAACAACAACACCCCACCACCCCCCCACACACACACACACCCCAACACACCCCCACATATAAACCAAAATTACACTGATGTGGCGCACAAGGGAGAAAGTTACATGTTGAAGTGAAGGGTTTAATTTCTCTTTTTGAACGTCCCAAATGCGCGTTTGATACTCCATGTATCAATTGAGCAATATAGCAACCATGCATTTTAAATTACCCATGAGGTACAATCACATCATAAGAGGTAGAAGCCGCTCTCGGCGAGTCCCCCCCTTCACCCATCACTATCATCATATAGTATAAATAAGTAAGGAAGAACTGAGGGCGGCTGAATAGATTAATTTCGGGTTATGAAACAGATTGTCACTTTTGAACTGTCATTTCATTTATCCCCAGCAGCAATATAATATCGTGAGCTGTTCTCATTGAGTCGCTTAGATACTGTGATAATGTTGAAATCAGACTACCAACAAGTCAGCCCTATTACCCTAAAGCAGTCAACCTCATTTTAACGAATGCAAAAATACCTGTATTGGTTCCCTGCATAATATTGACTAGTCTGGATTGTTCATTTTTCTTTTCTTAAGGTTGAATTGTATCGACCCTGGTATTTTGGAAATTCTGGGCTTCATACATTTCATCGTTGGACAGGAAGAACTTTCACTGTTTCATTTTACATCATCGTGATCATTATCCTTCGGCTGCGGAGCAGGCGACCACAAGATGTCTCCACGCAAAACGATCACCGGCAATTGCGGAGACGTCCCGGGTTTCTTTTGCCATGACATGATTCATAACCATTGGCGAATGGAGACGCAGGTAATGTGGAATAATCATCGCTTCCTTTTATCACGGTATTGATAATAATTCTAAGGTTAATACCAACCTTAACTTACAGAAAATATTGTATTTTGACTTTAAAAGTTTGCCGTTTTTCACACACATCTCAAACCCCGTAATACTTGTCAACTCAACACGAAATGAATGCACATCAAAATATGAAGACCTTGTTCCCAAACCATGTTAAGTCCACAACCACATGTTTCTCATTTACGTGTGTGATACAATCAAAATTACTTTGACAAGTTTGACATTAGCAACAATGAGTTGTACCATCAACAAGCCATTATTTATCACAACAATGCAGCATAACAATACACAGATTATTGTTCTCATTTGAACCAAAGGCCTCACACAGTATTGTTATACTGTGGATCCATGCACTGTTTGCTTTGTAATGGTGCTTCCAACTGAAATTATTATACCTATAGCATCACAACCCATTGCAATATCGCACGGGTAAATCAGAAACATGTGTTTGTGGACTTACCGTGGATTGGAAAAAAGCTCTTCATATATAAAAATGTCTTGTATGTTGCACGTTCTGGGCAAAATATAGCTAACTCTATTTGCACACAGTTGTTGACTTACGCTAGCTACATTTAGTCTACCAATATCTATGGAACTTGAGAGACGTATATTGCAAAGCAAACATTCGATGAAATACCTATAAAATATAGGGCATGGAGAAAAGACGGACACGCAACGAAATCTACGTCAAGTATCTTCAATGGAATGCTAATAAAAATGGCAGGTGACAGGCCAAATAATATCAAAACACTTTTAGATCCATGGGACAGAATTACTATTGTATATATTTTATACAAAGGTATCCGGTAAATTCGACAAAGTAACATGACCAGGTATATTTCTTTAAAGCTATTATTGTGATTTTATTATTTTCCAGTCTAAAAAATGTAATTTGGTCCTACTAGTAGTGTTTTCTGTTCTCATAAGACTAACATTTATTAATAATTTTGGTTATTTTCAATCAATTATTTTCTATACAGACTGCCTCAACATAATCAACATTATAATAATACATATTATCGACGCATCCTTAGGGGCTGGGGTATGAACGTTTGGACAGTATTTATTGTGGGACATTAGAGCACATCAGACATATCGAATTGCATTCTGAATACGAAGAATGTCCTTCTGATATCAAATAATTTTGATTTTTGAAATTCGCAATGTAATACACATTTTATGGCAAATGATTAAAAATTGATATTTTTGATATTTAACAGTACTCGAAGTAAATTTTATAAATCTGATGATTTATACTTAAAGTATATGTAGATGGGATGAAAAGCCGACGATCAATTGAAAATTTTGACCTTTTATATTGAAGATATGGATTTTTTTCCCAAAACACCAAAAAAAAATCGGTCTTTTGGGAAAAAAATCCATATCTTCAATATGAAAGGTCAAAATTTTCAATTGTTCGTCGGCTTTTCCTCCCAGCTACATACACTTTAAGAATATATCATTAGATTTATAAAATTTACTTCGAGGACTTATATATCAAAAATGTGAAAATGTCAAATTTTAATAATTTGTCATAAAATTTGTATTATATCGTGAATTTCAAAAATGAAAATTATTTGATATCAGAATGACATTCTTCGTATTCAGAATGCAATTCGATATGTCTGATGTGCTCTGATGTCCCACAAAAATACTGTCGAAACGCTCAAAATGCTCATTTCAGATCCCTTAGGTGACTTAAACAATGTAATAAAATGAAATGTACAAACAAATAAATTATAAAGGTAATCACAAAGGTTGGACTTTCATAAATGTAAGCCTGCATGGATGAATATTTTGTACGGCGCTCTTTTTTCCCTTTTTTTTATTATACCGATAGCTGTTTAGATAAAAGAAAAAGAGAAACCTAAAAGACTCGCATATACTGGAGTGTGGTTCAGGTTTTTTAACTTTCTTTTCGGGTTCTGTTGCCGCGGACAACTCTACACACGTTCCAGTATGGTCCACAATGTACTTATAATTATGTGCGAAAACCAGCTTTGAAATAAGTATCAACATGACAAAGGCCCTCATCTGTTATTTTCTAATTGTTGAACAATCATCAAAATTTAAAACACGAGAGGGCGCTAGTGCGTTATTTCAGACAGCTTTGCAAGTGATACAATTTATTCTGTAGCATGTTTAAGAATGTTTTTGAAACAATTTTGGACAATTTTGTAAGTTAAGTCGAATAAGGGCGTATTTGGGCAATTCCAAGCATCATTCCGCAACGCGAAGTTTGCATATGCAAATTAGGGTCGTTTGGAAAAGTTTCTCCCACCATAATCTTTCACTTGCCAAAGATAGTTTCCATTATACTATTCACCTACCTAATTGGCTGCTGCATTTAAAAGAATTCATGTGCAAACTTCGCGTTGCGGAATGATGGTGCTTGGAATTGCCCATTTCTTCTTCGTCTTTGTCTTCTTCATGTTCTTTCGTCTTCTCCTTCTTCGTCTTCGTCTTTGTCTTCATCTTCTTCGTCTTCGTCTCTTTGACTTCTTCGTCGCCTTCTTCTTCGTCGTCTGCTTCAGTTTGTCGTCCTTTGTCTTCTTTCTTCGTCTTTTTCTCCTACGTCGTCGTTGTCTTCTTCTTCTTTGCCTTCTTCTTCTTCGTCTTCTTCTTCTTCTTCCCCTTCTTCCCCTTCTTTTCCTTCTTCTTCTGCTTCTGCTTCTTCTTCTTTTCTTCTTCTTCTTCTTTGTCTTATTCTTTTTCTTCTTCGTCGTCTTTGTCTTTGTCTTCTTCTTCTCTTTTGTCTCCTTTGTCTTTTACTTCTACGTCTTCGTTGTCTTCTTCTTCTTCTTCTTCTTCTTCTTTGTCTTCTTCTTCTTCATCATCTTGTTCTTCTTCTCTTTCTTCTTCTTCTTCTTTATCTGCTTCCCCTTCTTATCCCTCTTCTTCTTAGTCTTCTTTGTCTTTTTTTTCCTTAATTTCATATTTTTCGTCATTCGACTTAATTTACCAAATGTTTTTCTTCTTAATCATTTAAATCCGTGAACTTCTCCTTCTTCGTCTTCGTCTTCGTCTTTGTCTTCATCTTCTTCGTCTTCATCTCTTTGACTTCTTCGTCGCCTTCTTCTTCGTCGTCTGCTTCAGTTGGTCGTCCTTTGTCTTCTTTCTTCGTCTTTTTCTCCTACGTCGTCGTTGTCTTCTTCTTCTTCTTCTTTGCCTTCTTCTTCTTCGTCTTCTTCTTCTTCTTCCCCTTCTTTCCCTTCTTTTCCTTCTTCTTCTGCTTCTGCTTCTTCTTCTTTTTCTTCTTCTTCTTCTTCTTCTTCTTTGTCTTCTTCTTTTTCTTCTTCGTCGTCGTCGTCTGCTTCGTCGTCTTTGTCTTTGTCTTCTTCTTCTCTTTTGTCTCCTTTGTCTTTTACTTCTACGTCTTCGTTGTCTTCTTCTTCTTCTTCTTCTTCTTTGTCTTCTTCTTCTTCTTCTTCTTCTTCTTGTCCTTTTTCTTCTTCTCCTTCTTCTTCTTCTTATTTATCTGCTTCCCCTTCTTATCCCTCTTCTTCTTAGTCTTCTTTGTCTTTTTTTTCCTTAATTTCATATTTTTCGTCATTTGACTTAATTTACCAAATGTTTTTCTTCTTAATCATTTCAATCCGTGAACTTGCAATATTTTTGCGCTTTTAACCCCCAGGGTAAATTTCATCATGGCAATAAGGGAATTCAGTGGAAGTAGAAGTTCTGTATTTGAATTCGTAGGGGAATCTAAAACTTGGGGGCGATGAACAAAATCGTGCGTAAGCTTGATCACGTTTAAAGAAAACAAACATCTACCAGCAAAATGTGTCTTTATTTAGAGTTTACTTAATATCACTGACTTTTAAAAGGATACAGAATTGGAATATCCCAAAGCCACTTCCATGGCTTGAAGAATTTTACTCCATTGACGGATGTAAGGGTGTGGTATTGCTAGGCAATGTAACCCCCAGCGTAGCTTTAACCGTTTAATGTTTAAGTTTGGCGCACTGAACTAGTTCTGTAGGAACTGCTAACTGGATGTATGTTGTATCGCCAGAAGATATGTTGCAGAAAGCTTTGATGTCTGCTATATGTTCTATGGACATTTCATGAATGGTACAGGTTGTTAGATTTTTAATATAATAAAGTGTGATTGCGCCTACACGTGTTTATTTGAACTTATGAAACGACCTAAATTTTGCAATCTATGCCATTTTTGCTTAAAGAATTAATGTAAACACTTCAACAAAAGTAAGTTGGTCTTTTATATTTTTCAAAAAGTCTTTAATTGAAATGGGTCTTGCCCGCAAGAGATCATTCACCCGTCACTTGTCTGGATGGATAATCGTAGCATGGTGTAGTAAATGATTACAAAATCACTTTCAATGTGAATAATATTACATTATAGGAACCTACAGTACAGGGTGTATCAAAATGATTGGTACCCATCAATTTTGATGTTTATTGAAACGACCGCCTCTTCAAAAGACAATGTTGGATACTCTTGAAATGTCCAGAATGTATAGTTTATTACATGTTTTACAATTATTCTTTAAATTATTTTGATCTTATGTTAAATTGTCATGTGTCAGGCTCATCCATTATCGATGAAAACTGATGGGTACCAATCATTTCAGTAGTGCCTGTTTATGCTGCACCAATAGACACCTAGGTTTTTGCCACTTGTAGAACGGGCCATTGCTTCATTGTAGTAGTCCCGATTACCTGAATCGACTTAGCTGCGTGACGGCGTGAGTTTCTTGTGGGAAAAACGAGCAAGATTTATATTTTCTTACGTGGAATTATCCTACTAGCTGTCCATGTCTACCCGTATGAAACTCGGGGAGCTAATCCTGGCTGCAATGGTTTATATAGGTCGGTTAGGGTTAGAAAGTTTGTTTAGTAATATGTCGTTGCTTAGCTATGTGATTTGAAGTCCTAGTAATTGTATAGAACTCAAAATCTGTTACAAAGTCATCATCACACGAGACATAAAAGGAATAACAGTAAAAATAAGCTCGTGCCTGATTTTTGTTTGTTTTTTGTTTTGTTTTGTTTTGTTTTGTTTTGTTTTGTTTTGTTTTGTGCTTGGTTTTTTTCTGTTTTTTGTTTTTTGTTGTTGTTGCTGTTTTTTGTTTGTTTGTTTGTTTGTTTGTTTTTGTTTTTCTTCTTCTTTTTTCGACTTGATCCTGTCTACGTTCATCGGCATAAGGTAATCATCGATGTTTTCTAATATGGTTGCCATTTTCTTTCTATTACCAAGCATTTGAAGTAAATTAGAAAACTCAGTTTCGCGGTAACAAACAGTGTTTAGTACTGTTTACCGAAAAAAAACAAAGTTTATCAGGGGCAAAATACGATTTGCCAATGATAAACAAAGTTTGTCGAACAATAAAGTTGGTTTATCAATGGTAAACTGAGTTGCTTATTGAGCGTTGGGCTTGCCATCTGTGCATGTAATTTACAACTTTAAGGACATATCTTCCATAGGAGATGCATGTATTTCAACAGGAATAGCCCAATATTTAGTCTATATAGCATGTCGTTTAATGCACTTTTTACGTCTTTATTATTTTTCGATTTTCTAGTCGACCTATAATAGTATTAAAGTAAATGTATAGTTCCTCTTTATTAATTATTATCAAGATCTTCGTATTACATTGCGACACGGTTTTTTAATACCTTATCCGATGATACAGCATGTTTTAACACTAAATCCAAATTTGTCAACTTTCATTGAAGTAAAACTATATCTAGATCATATAATATAACGCAAATTACACCATTAATAGGCTCAACCATAAATCTCATAAATAGAAGCTATAGAAAATTACAAGGCTCAACCAAATCTCAGAAATAAAAGCTATAGAAAGTTACTGTTCGTTGCATACGGATATATGGTGTGACATTTATCGCCAAAATACGCGCAGTCTATGAATGATTACCGACAACTAATTTAAACCCGTCTTACCTTAGTAGGTAGGACTGCAAAATCAGTCTGATTAGTAAGCAAACTGTAGTCCCCTTTGGCTAATATGTTGTTTAACACTATCCCCGCGCGGGTGTCGACTGCAGACGATCAGTTTCAATTATTTTTTTTAATTAAAAAATTTCAGAAATATACATTTTTATGACCATATTTGCAATCAGTGTGAAAAATGCATTAAAATGAGTACAAACAAGCCTAGTATTGGTTCAGTAGTTCTTGAGATAGCTCTTGATATTTTGGGAAAACATCTCGAAACTTGGACTTTTTATGTTGAAGCCTATGCCTATGATTAGCATGCAGAGCATTAAAGAGACCAAGCACCAGACAAATATTTCCCTTGCCTAAATCAGACTGATATGCGAGGCTTTTTAAGTTTCTCTTTGTATTTTATTTATTTAACAGGAAAACGTAGTTAGGGTAGAGGATTTAATAAAATACTTCGTCATAAATTTATTTGAATCGTAGGATACAATATCGGTTAAAAGGGTGCTTTTAATCTGTTTTAACACAATTAGAACCTTTCTCCAAATTAATATTTATACGGGACGAAACCCTCAAAATTGCTCTGACTATAGGCAGGTTTTTCAAAGCCATTGGGCTTAGGACCAATTAGTCCCAGAGCATTTATAGTCTTAGAGTATGGCATTTGCTTTTTTACTTTCAAACATGTTAAACAAATAATGTTCAACATTTTATTATGCGTATAACCTTCTACTAGTAGTCTTCAACTTTTGATAATGTGAAGTTCAAAGGTAGACTCATATAAATGGGCTCTCACACAGGGAGTGTGGATTTCGAATGGGGCTCCTGCGTGAGCAGCTCCAGTTGAAATTCACACTCCCTGTGTGGGAGATTAAAGTCAAGTCTTCCATAGGAGGCGTATGGATTTCATCTGCAATAGCCCCATGTCGTATCGGTACGATTAGCCTCGTAGCTTACGAAGTCTTGCCTCTCCCAGAGTTTTGAGAATCTATTTTGCTTATACAGGGTGTCTCAATAAAAATAGGCCCTGTGGATCGGGGAATGTAACTTAAAATATCCGCCGTAAAAATAAAAGTTTCTTACAGATTCAAAATTATTGAAGTGTCTTCTATAGATTGGTGCATAAAGCATCAAAATCCGTTCACGCGTCACAGAGATAATTGGGAAACTACAAATAGACTCATTTTTGGACCTTTCCAATGGGACAATACACATTAACAAGAATGTGCTGCATTGTAGTTTAGAATTGAAGAAATTAATGCAGTTAAGGGTTGACTAAGTATTGTTGGTCGAAACAGTCAAAAAGATCGATTTTCATTATATTAATCAATATATTATTGAAAAAAAAACACCTTGATGTTTTGAAAACTTCATACTTTGAAAACTTGCTTGATTTATTGTTGTTAATGAGTTATGTACGTTTTACAAAAGTGATGTTGTTTCATCCCTATTTACAACATAACTCGAGAACCACAGGACCTATAAAAGTATATATGTAATATCAATGCAATTTTTGCCAAAGCTCACTGCCATTCGCAATATGATGTGAACTACCAACTCACAATAGTTTGAAATAGTGTAAAACCTTAACTCCCAGTGTTGCTATGTAGAAGATAACTTGCCTGATCAGCAACTATGCCTCTTTTCTGTTATTGGTGTTGCTTATCAATTTTTGTTTATTTCGCCATCAATTTACTATCACTTGGACATTTCATTTTGAGGGAACCAATTTCTTTTGAATCAAACATTTCAGCCACTTCAATATAAAGTTCAGCCCTACTGTATGGTTAACAGATGTATGAACAGCGTCATTTTCACGTATTTTTTGTGGGACCTGAGAGCACATCAGACATATCGAATTGCATTTCAAAAACGAAAACAAGGGATATACTTCTGATATCAATTTCTTTTTAAATTCGCGATTTAATGCCATTTTATGGCAAATGATTAAAAATTGATATTTTTTAAATTTAACAGTCCTCGAAGTAAATTGTATAAATCTAATGATATGTACGTATACTTAAAGTGTATGTAACTGCGACAAAAAGCCGTCTATCATATGGAAATTTTGACTCTTCATATTGAAGATAAAGATTTTTCCCCCAAAACACAAAACACACAAACAATAGGTCTTTTGGGGGGAAAACTCGATATCTTTAATATAAAAGGTGTACATATCATTAGATTTATGAAGTTTACTTCGAGGATGGTTAAATATCAAAAATACAAAAAAATATCAAATTTGAATCATTTGAATAAAATGTGTGTTATGTCGCGAATTTCAAAAAAATACAAAAATATTTGATATCAGAAGGACATTCCTCGCATTCAGAATTCAATTCGATATTTCTGATGTGCTCTCAGGTCCCACAAAAATTACTGCGCAAATGTTGCTATCCGAGCCCTTAACCCAAAGAGAAACGTGTGAAGAACATTCTTTGGGTGATTGATTGATATTGATTTTGAACTCATACTCAGCAACACTTGGCGTTTCCTTTTATTTCTTTTATAATAAACTACACATTTATGTTTATGTGTACTACCCCATTGGAATGGTCCAAAAATGAGTCTGTTTGTACAAATTCAATTAGCTCAGTGACGCGTGAACGGATTTGGATCATTTTTGCACCATTGTTAAGCAGACACTTCATGGTTATTGAATCTTTAAGAATTTTTTTATTTTACTGCCGATATTTTAAGTTATGCTCCAATTTCCATAGGGCCTATTTTTATTGAGACACCCTGTACAAGTAGGACTTGATGCCACATTCACCACACGTAGGTAAGTATTTTTGTTGCCACGGAGATTATAAACAAACCTCTCTTCAACGCTGACCGCTGTCATCACCGCCATTTTTGCTCTTCGAGATTTTAAACCCTTTTATATTCTCTTCTCCCACAGGTGAATGACACATACATGACGAATACATGGGCATAGTTTTCATAAGACGGCCCCCATAGGCACTACTGTCTTTCGTACAGAGCCCCTGATTGGTTAATTATATACATGATATAATCATCTGACTAACCAATCAAAACAGACTTTCTATATCTCTTAGCACTTTTAAACTTAATCTACCCTACTGGCCATATCTCTGATTGTTTTAATAAATCCCCCTCAATTTTTTTTCCATGGGTGATGTCCCCCAAGAAAACCTAATAGAAGTAAAAAAAAAAGTATTGATTCGGTCGATTCACAATACGATGCGCCTCCAGCGTTTGCTGGGAAGAGGTGAACATACGCAGCATAATAGGAAAATGTCGACATCCAATGCCCGCGTAATACGAGTACAACACAGGAACATAGTGTGTGTTTAAATTTCAATTAATTCGCCACTTGCACGGTTCCGCCATTATGCACTATGTGCGGGGAGAGCCTCGAACTGGCAGCATACATGAATGGGAATTGAACCAGTCATATGACATTCTGTGTAAGGTTACGTAATTCTTCCTTTCATGTATGCTGCCAGTTCGAGGCTCTCCCCGCATATAGTGCATAATGGCGGAACCGTGCAAGTGGCGAATAAGGATGTTACACGCCAATGCGCAGTAAAACTGTAATTTACAAATATCAAAATAATCCTTCATTTTGGGTTAAATAGTCTGAAATTGAACAATTTCACAACTTGAAACAGGCAAAGAAATTATTTGTTCCGTTAGCCTCTAAATTTTAATGCTTCCGCCGACACTGGATGATACAGTTAATATTAATCAAATACTATTTAAATGGATTATCGCCTTTCCTGTACTACACATGTAGTAAGAATGTGGTTGGAATCTGAACAATCAAGGATTTAGACCTAACATCACTTTCTTCATTTTTCCTTCCTAAATTGCACAAATCAGAGGTCATTCACACAAAATTATACCAAAGAGATAAATGTAGTAAATTAATAAATAGATCTATTTATAATTATAAATGAAACGTATTGCAGTATTTTTAATATCTTAATCCATTTACTCAAATTAATAATTATGTATTTTGGTACACACATATCCGTGAAAAGCTCCATGAATTAACTATATCCAAGTTTCCAAGTTTTATTAACCATATCTTCATCGAGCCATGAAATGCTATTGGGATATGAATTGCTTGGTCTAATTGTATGGCCTGAAATGCGGTTGGGGATATGAACTGCGTGTCTAATTCCCAGTCTAATTCAGTGGCCTGATTGTGCCGCAAAAAGCTACATACTTCGCACCAGTAATTAACTGGGCGCATTTGATACGCAGGGATTAAGTTGTACCAGATCTGGAATTTACGTATTCAGGTGCGCTTTCCAGATATGAGAGTGGCGACTAAGAGCTACCAAGACGTCGTGAAGCTATAACCCTGCAGACTCCTGTGAACCCCGTGTGAATTTTAGAAACAAATAGGTAAATTTATCCCGGTAAATTTATGATATCAGATTTTATTAAATCTATAGTGTCATTTCTTAATTCCATTGACCCACAATTGGCAGAATCATGGTTTCAAGTCATAAGTTATAGTGGCATTGCAAATACTTTAAATAGTACAAACATGGCGTTTAATGTCCTAAAATGGGAAAATAAACTAAATTTGATCGATTTGAACTTACTTAACCGCGCTCTTGTGTTTGTTTCTTTACGGCTAGCACACTGTACCCAAGAGATCCTATTCCCAGGTGTGCAGACAAGGGTGGAGCGTATCGCCGAAGAATATTATAAGTTCAAGACCTTATTGGCGCCAATTCGTCATGGTCGAGTTTGCGCCAAAAATCGGGCATATATCTATGTGGCTTGTAAACTATTAGGGCATAAACCCTTAAGGCTTGTTTTGGCTTGTTAAAAATTTATTTAAATATCAAAACGGCGTATGTGATGTACATAAGTTTGCACATTTTAACCAACCTGGGTGAATGATTATAGGTGGATTTATTTACGCAGACAGATTGGAGTTCCTCTGTGGCCTCATTAACTACTTGTAGTAATTGCTGAACTTTGGCTGATCTCTTGAGCCGACAAGTGAATCGCATCTCCAGTTCCTTGTCCTTCGTTTTCTTCTTTCAAATATTGAGGGCGCATTTATGGGTACCAATAAAATAATATCTGTCTGAATAAAAAAAAAAGGAAAAAAGAGGAAAACGTAATGAGCAATATCGGTGGGGAAAATAAATCAATTAAATATGAGACAAAACGATATAGAACGGCACATAAACGTATGCATTGAGACCGGTAATAGGTCTGTCACACTACGACGGACTGGATCAACGTACATCACCGAATACAAAAATATTTTATTCGGTGGAAAAATCACCAGTTCGGCAGAAGATTCGGTGGGATTTTGGGTCCGATTCCCGTTCGTCTCTCTATGCGTTGTGGCCGCTAATAATCCTGCAGGCGTCTTATATCCGATCGTTCAACGTCCGACAAATGACCGGATTTGAGGGTCCGATTCCCGTTCGTTTCTCTATGCGTTGTGGCCGCTAATAATCCTGCAGGCGTTTTATATTCAATCGTTCAACGTCCGACAAATGACCGGCGAATCCGTGGCATGTGGCACCAACAGGGACGTCCACCCTATCAGAAAAGTGGGGAGGAGAGGGTGTTTGAGAGGGTTTTGACCCCTTAGAGGCAGTGACGTAGCAAGCACTTTTTCAGAGGGTGAACAAAGTGGGGAAAGACAACTTTAAGGGGAAAACTTTGACGAAAATGGTCAAATATTGGCTAATAAGTACAAAAGGGCTACAAATCTTATATATCAGGGCAACCAGCGTCCGGGGGCAATAGAGATGAGAAACCTTTGGACAATGGAGGCCCAATTGAAGCCACTTGTCATTTTTTGTATCAATTTTAGCACTATTATTGGGTACTATATTAGTTTGAAACAGCCGCAAATTGGTGCAACGAAAGCCTAATTGAAGCCATTGAAAAGTTTTCACCATTATTGTATAATATAAACAATTGTTTTAAAAATAACACGTGGATGTCCATAGCAGAAGCAAAAAGGAAGACTTGTTTATTTTTCAAACTGAAGGTCCAATTGAAGCCATTTGCATGGGGACTGTAGGGCCTATATATTTATACATTATTAGGCCTAGGCCTATTGTGTAAAAATTTAGTTTTAAAAATGGAAAAAACAATGGAAAATTGTTTTTGGTGCATCATTTTTACACTATTATTGCTTTAAACAAAAACCAAAGAAGGCCCGAACTGAATTTGCAAAATTTAAAATGTTACACTGATCCACTGACACTTAGATATAAGACTTCAGACTCATAATTTCAGGTAAAGCATGCATGGATTGATATGTTAAAGTCAGTAATAGACCTAAGTCCGTCTTAAATACTGACTTTGGTGACAAATGTCACGGGCCCTACATATCGACGGGCCGGTAGTAATTTTCACAGGCTTTGAGGCCAAGGAACCACATTTAAGCACTGCCTATAATAATCACAGGCCTATACTTAGGCTTACTATATACTATCCTGGGCCTACTCAATAACGTACAATTTACCGTTTCCATGTTTCTCTTCTTTTTCTTTCTTGTCAATCACTAAAACTGGTAGGAATTTGATATTGCGTCCTCTACCCTTCAGAAAGTGCCCTCTCTCAATACTACTTACATGCATGCATAGGCCTACTAAATTACGTGCAATTTAACTTTTCTCTTCTCTTCTCTCTTCAATTTTTCTCACTTTCTTTTCTTTTTCTCTCCTTTCCCTTTTTTCTACTTGCCAGTCACTAAAGTACTGGGGAAATATGATATTGCGTCACACACCCTTCAGAAAGTCCCCCCCATGATCGATGCACATGTTCGCCATAGGCCTACATCCGGCACAAGCGCCTGCGAAACCTTGCAAACACCTGCGGTATATAAACGAAAGAATAACGAACAAACCCAGGGTATTATACAGAACAGTACGAACACACATCGGACAGCTTCCGAACATGTGTATTCGGCACACTCCGTTTCAAGTTTTGTGCATGCACAAAACTTGAAACGTATAATCGACGGACTAAACAAACATCACCTAACACGAAACGCATTTGGCGGATAATAGCAGGACATATGAAGAACATAAAACGAACATTGACGAACACTAACGGATTTGCTAAAATACCATCCGTTTCTTATACGGAAGACCTATCCGGTGTAGTGTGACACTAACACGGTCTGGGTCAACGTACATCACAATATGCTATCCGGTGGTGAAGGCCTCACAGGAACGTATTTGCAACGAACACGGGCCGAGTGCAACGAACAAAGAACGAACATGAACGAAAGGAGAGCGAACAAACTCCGGCAATATGCAGCACCATACGAACACACATCGGATAAATACCGAACATGTGTATTCGGTACACTTGTTTCAAGTTTTGTGCATGCACAAAACTTGCCGACGGACTTAACGAACATCACCTAACACGAAACGCATTTGGCGGATGATAGCAGGACATAAAAGAACATAAAACGATCATTGACGAACAACAACGGATTTACTAAAATACCATCCGTTTCTTGTACGGAAGACCTATTCGGTGTAGTGTGACAGAAGCATTAAGACTAGACTAAGAAACAAATACAGTAACAGTAGTAAACCAACATAAATACAGAGTTAACATGATGTCCATTGTTATAAAAAAAGGAATTCTTCTACTGAGAAATTCTTAATTATATAATAGCAGCCTTTATCTTGGTTTCTAAAAGTATTTATATGTTTTAATCTTTCTACTATACGAAAGTCATACTTTTTGGTTTATAATATTTAAATATGCGAATATCTAAGCAAAAATATTATACCAATTACAACTTTCTTTTTGTAAAATTTGGTGGCTCTGAAAAGAGCCGTTTAGTATTATAGTTTATGATTAAGACCTTTCTAAGCAGTCCAGACTAGGACCTGATACCGAATAATGAAACCTGCCTAGGTTTCAATCTTGATGGAGGCGATTGCGAGTCCTTTTCTGGACTCTAACTAAAAAACATTAGTGCAGGCCTGAGGCCGTGGACTTCCATAGTGAGGACTTGCAACTAATCGCGTTCCAATATATTAATAGCCCCGCAGGGCATGAAAGCAATTATTTATGATTAAGATTGTGAGCCTTTTCAAGTCCAGATTAGGATTTAATACAGAATGATGAAACCTGTCTAAGTTTCAATCTTGAGGATGGGGACTGTGATTCCTGGACTTGAATTTGAAACCGAATCCTTACTAGAAACCGATACCGAGTGACGTTTCTAACAGAAAACATCGCGATTTATCATGTATCTGATGCACTCTCATTGGTCGATATATTTACTTGGTATATCAGTATTATTATGATGACTGGAGGATGTCATTGTAATGATTTCCACCTGTATATATCCTGCGCCAAAAAAGCAACCGAACACTTGGAAAAAATCCTACTTTTAAAACTAAATTATATTTGGGTAAAATAATTTTTGTAATAGGTGCGCTATCTAATCCTGCCCATTATGACACCCCATTGAATCCAATGTGACCTCAAGAAGTAAAGTTACAAGCATTTGAAAAGGTCCATTTTCAAAAATTACAAAGTATGGATTTCAACTGGAATAACCCATTTAATATAAAAACATCACTGTCGAGAAACCAAAAATGAATATCACGTGACATGAATTTGGTGAAAATGATTTTTTGACATGTCATAGTTTTGTGACGTAAGCATCAATGTGTAATAACGTTTCCACGTATTCTTTGAATCCACAGATGACAATACAAGAATGCCACCAGCATGATTAGTCACTTATAGACATATTCTATTTTGGATTTGCGATGCGTTCGGCAAGTTTGCGTAAAAGTGGGACCCAACTTCTTTGTGTTAAATCGAGCCTAGGCTGAATAAGAAAATGTTAATCAGTTTTTTGACACCATGACCCCGAAATAATCACACATAATCGTTCAGAAAGTAAACATTTTATTCCAATCATTTTATTCCACTTACACTTTGAGACGTCGGAACACTGTTGATGTGACTCTCGAACGAACACAACAAGGTGCAACAGGTTAGCTTACTCTATTGCTAACGAGACGGTTGTGGGTTCGAGTCCCATCAACTTCAATTCCTTTCGCGATATTAATTGCACGATTTGTAGCTAAAATTAATTTTTGGCATATGCTTTATGTACAGCCAGAATTGCCCAATTTTGAAAAGGTGTACTTACAGTATGACGTCAAAGTGACGTTGTGTAGACAATACATATTTTGGTATCACTGGTTATAACTATCCTTTGGTATTATATAGCGGGTTGGTATTGAAATCCATATGGGGTGGTACAAGCGCGTACCCAAAAAATACGCCTGTAAGACAAGGTTTAAAAGGGATGAGACATTTTTATGTAAATCAGTGTTATTGCTAATATATATATATTCCGTTTTATGATGGCATATTATATCTGCTTTTGCTTATTACCCTGAATCCATGAGCATTGATGATAGTATAAAATGTGGGTCCTATTCCTGCAATACGACATGTACGAGAACAAAGTCTTTAAAAATCATTATGGAACTTATCGCTATTGTCACTAATAGAGCTTTGTCCCGGTTTTGTAACAGCATATTTCATTTTTCATATAAAGCGGGAATGATTCAAATACCCAAATACCTGTCACTTGTTTTCAGTTGAAGGTCTTTGAAGACATCATTCAAAAACTTTTTTTAAATTGGTGCAATTCGGCTAGAAGAAAATAACCTCTCCATTATTATTATGTACCTCTACTATGAAATAATCACACTCGAGAGAGTTGTTTAATTTTAAAGGATAATAAATACAAGTGCCTAGATTTTACCAACGTTTTGACAACGTTAGTATGGTTACTTTAAATGAAAAATCACTGTTACAGTACCCACAGGGTTAATACAAAAGTTTTGAAGCCCCTAGGATTTTTTTTTTTCAAACTGCAATAGCCAGTCTTTTAGCTCATATGCAGTATACTAGAACGTATCAGATGAAAGTTCTATGTCCGTCAGAGTACATCTCCTGAAGGTACGGGCAACGAGCGCACTAACTCATGTTGTGCGGCTACTCTTCCCAGGGATTTTGTAAATGAATCAGGCAAACCGAAGCTTACTTGCTGACTTGTGTTCTTACTCGCTTGTGAACGTTCCACCGCTGTTGTACTTAAAGCAGGATCTGTGATTTAAGTGGCGTAGCCCTTCTGCGCATGTTTCATAACTCATGTGTAAGCTGTAGCAGGGAAACTTTAAAAAGTATCTTCAGGGCTTCGTGCCAAAGAGTGCTATAAGTAGTTTTCTTTGAGGTTCGGGCGCTATGCCAGATTGGATACAGTTTTATACTTATATGAATTAAGAGACTTGGAACTCTAAAAATATACCAAAGAATATCAGCTGACCAATGTTATGTATATATACATTACTGTGAATATATGGATGTAGTGCAGAAACTTGAAAGTTAGTGAAACTATTCATGTGTGTTTCGAAAGGATTTATGTTGGTGAATTTGTGAGTTTTAACTGGTAGCTCTTCGACAAATATAAGGTAAGAAAAGTGTTAAATTGTTCAAATCCTTGGTGTTGGAGTAAAGTCATTCAAGAAAAACTAATTAATTTAACGGATGGAAAGCAGGAATAGAGTCATTTCAATACAATGACAACAATTACAATCAGAAGCATAACTTTTGAACTTTTTTCCATCAACATAACGTTTCATATTTGCCTTTTAGACTTAACTTTGCCAGTATTTGAAAAACCGATATTCATCTAACCTGTATTGCAAGAGAGTTAGCAGCAATTTGTGCGCGTAATATTACTTTATTACAGAAAGTAAGCAAGAACACCCAGTAGTAATTCATTTGACAAAAACTTGGATGAAAAGCAAGTATGAAACTAACAAATATATTCCTCATCATGCTCATGGTATCAATGCTTCCTCTTGACATAGTTCTCTCCCGCTTTATTGGACAGGAAATCATAGCACATCTAGCAGTCAATATTTGAATCGAAATCATGCCATTATATCTATTTAATTTAAGAAGACGCACCTATCATGTACTTGATCTTGTAACATTATAGATTGTGCTTCTAATAATTTTGTCTACATGGTACTTTTGATACTTAAACATACGTATATTAATATAAACATGCATCATTTCATTTCATTCAAATACTTGACAAATAAGCGTCTGCCAAAAGTTGTAAAATATATCCTTACTTACAACAAAGATGATATAAAGTCGCTAGTGTTCCGGAGACAGTAAGATCTATTCAGCTTCCTCAACTGTCGTGACGAGCATGCAAAGTAAATATCAAAAAAACGTTTGATAATTTTCTTTTCAAAGTCAGCTTCTTTTCTGTTCAATTTGTCACATTTTTAAAAACATTTGACAACTTTCACAGCTGAAATGTCTATGTGTTACGCTCAAGAGAAAGCAACAGACTAATTTGATACTAAAATTTAAATTTTGAAGCTGAATTAATGTCGATGGCTGTCACGGAGATGTACCCCAAGTTAGGATGGACCTTTGTCTAGTGTATTTTGGATGGAACGTGGCTGTAGAATTGATATTGAGGTATATAGTATTTTGAGGGTTCAGGCGAAGAAGGTCCAATTTGCAATCCTTGCTGACAGGTGTTAGAAATGTACGTGACTGTGGAGTACCTCCGGAGGTAACTCAAAGTTACTTTTATTCTTTTGAATGTAATTTGACTCCCTTTTCATCCTTCTTAGACAAGCACCAATAGTATTTTAATATATAATAATATTGAAATTTTGAGGTGTGAAGACGAAAAACGGGCTTTACACACCGGTATGTTTCACTCTGACAGGGAAAAGGGGCATATCATATTGACAGTCGCGGAATGCGATTCACAAATCGCGTAGAGGCGTCAAAGTTGCCGTAAAGTCAACTGGCTTGCAACTTGACGTTTAGGCATGCTAGCGACTAGCTAGCAGTCGCTCTGCCGATCAGCGACCGATATGACGTCATAAAATACCGCTAAGCTCCTATAGTGGTAGCGTAATATGCTCTTAAGAGAAGTGGATGAGGCAATAGGCTCTATATATAGCAAGACGCAATATTAGATTTAGCTATCTTTTTTATAATGATGACCGAAAATCACTATAACCATGAAAGTGTAATCGAGAAGCATATAAATCACAATTCGTCGTTTTATGATTAAGCTACCATAGCAACTGATACTGTTTGTATGGCCTAATTTTGTGGCGATACCTCCGTCAATCAACCACGATGTAGCAACTCATGTGAGGCTCAAATACGTATCATGTAATAAGACATGGAACATACTGAAAAGATCAGTGCTAAAGCATCGCCTTGTTATTGCGTGTTAACCATGTTAACTGTGTTAACACCGAATGTTTTTAAAAGATTACGTGGATTATGAGAAGGTTAGCTTACATCCCGAACATTAAGTTCCAGGTGGGGTAGCTTTAGACTTTAAAATTTACAAATTGTTACCCTACTTAAAATATATCATTCAAAATTAATATGAGCTCGTGGTACTAACATGCCTTATATTAATTACTAATTTGTGTCGAGTTTTTGCGACGAGAAATGTATGTATAATATAAAGTATAATACCTTGCAATGTAGAAACGGTATAATAAAAAAAATTCAATCATGATATTAGATAATATTAAAAATCTGTCCCTTGACTCAAACCCTAGACTCCAGTTTTTTCTCAAATCGAACGGTCTATTACCCAACTAGCTAGGATGCAAACATTTTGGAAGGGTGATCTTTAATCTTATAACGCTTAACGGAACCCGGGAACAAAATGTGTTAATCTGTGACTGTATGAAGATATAGACTTATGTTGTTTGTGTGTGTAAAAATTAAATATGAGTGAGTGTAGATGATGATAGCAGGGAGGTTTCAAAGGTGATGAGCGCCATCTACGACAATTTTAAACTTCAAAAACTACTTGATATTTGGCACATAGGCCAAGAACTCGTACGTATAGAACTTTCATCTGATGTGTTCTAGTATAGGCTACTGCATAACGTGTAACTCGTTATAAGATAGCATTAAAAATGATTTGATTTAGCTACCTTGTTACAAAAATACTTAATACATCCATGTTTTTGGTTAAAACAAAGGAAAAGGACACGTATTATTTGTCGGTTGTGTTGGAAACAAATAAACCCAAACAGTTGATTTTATGAGTACCGGTCCATAAAGAAGTCAAGTGTCTGGGAATACTAGGCCTATACGGAATATACATGACCACGGAAACAGATTTCCTTCCGAAAATGTTGTATTATTTTTCAGATACACTGTACTCACCTGTACAACGTGTGACCTTGAGTCATTCAAACTGGCAATATTAAGTATTTCTGGAATGTTTCTGTCTAGTCCCTCAGGAGCTCATTACGTCAGCCAGTCAAACAGAGCCAGTACGGTAAATAATTAATGCTCTGTGATAAGCTTCAACATAAAAAGACCAAGTTTTGAGAACATTTCTCAAAATATCATGAGCTATCTTAAGAACCACTGAACCAATACTAGGCTTGTTTGTACTCATTTTAATGCATTTTTCATGCTAATTTCAAATATAGTCATGAAAATTTACAATTCTGACATTTTTGAAAAATTCAAATAAAATTTGAAACTTGTCGTCTGCAGTCGACACCCGCGTGGAGAGAGTTAAAGTGATTGGGTTTTGAAATCCAGTAAGCTATAAACGTCATTAATCGTATTCTGATCGTCGAAAGTTATTTACATAATTATGTTCATTTTGTGATAAAAAATATTCGTTTTTATTATAAATCTTTATATTTCTACTCTTAACAACAATAATCTACAAGTTGAAGGTTAATTTCTCATCGTCAAAGTATAATATCATATGAAAAGACTCATTCCCAGATGCTTTATTTCTAGTACCACCTGTACCAGGAAACCCGTATCACTCGTCAGAGTCTTCCATGCAATGTGCTCTCTAAGGACTCGGCAAGCTCCGTGTTTCCGTAATGCGTAGATTATCTACCTTAGCCTTATGGTGAAAGGCGAGGCTCTAAATTCCCCAGTGAACAGAAGAGAGTTTGAACACAACAAATGGCTGTATATTTAGCCGGTTTCCTCTCTCCGTACTTCTTTTTACCTAAATAAGCATATCGCTTGGTAGGTCTGTGAAACGAATGAAATGAAATTATGATATTAAACCTCCTTTTAGGCAATCATTTTAAAACAAGCGATGACAGAAACAATATTTTACGAGCCTTTGTTGTGTTTTCGGACGTTATAATACATTTTATATTCGGATATTTTAGACCTAAACCAACAGCACAGGATGTATGGAGGGATGTACATGTTGTCTATATTCATCCGCCATCTTGCTACCAAAACGAGATTCTCCCTGCAAACGCATGTGCAAAATGTGCATTTTTGTTTCTTGCGCTTTTCTAGCAACGCGTCAGAAGTCTTTTGCAACGCATAATTAAAGCATGCGTTAGACAGCCGTTAGTAGAACACAGGGCATCCCATGGTACATTGGTGAAACTGAGGATGGAACCTTGCAAATAGCAACCGTTGTCTCAAATTTCATTCAAAGCAATTGTACGCGGCACTGGTTGATGGGCACTGGAATAAGGATGATGGGAACGCAATAAATTCTGAAGTGTTCTCTACGGAATGAGAGACATTGAAACTATATATGGACGGCTGTACTCCAGAGGCCGGAATAACAAGAATTTTCTGTGATATTACCTACACTATTAAGTGGTAGTCCTATGTTGCATTCACACTGTAGGCACTTGTGAGATGCAACCATTTTGTATAGAATGAACGAGGACAGGGAATCCCGGATACAAAGACGTTATAATCTGTGATTGAATTTCCTTGACTTCAGGTGCTATTTGACATACCACAATGGGAATACCTCGTTACCAGCAGGTATACTTACACGGTATGTAAAGTTAACGTCATCCATGCTATTGGGACGGATCGTTGTAATGTAGACATCGTTTTTCAAGGTCATCGTGGATGGTAGGCAAATGATAACTTAATAACCCGGCTTAATCATTATGATCATTGATTCATGCTTTGAAAATTGTGCTCTTATTATTTATTGATGTTCTTCTCGGACTCCAGAAATATCGTCCCAGCTTTAGAATACAAAATAAGATATAAAAAAATGACAGTCGGTAGCTTTGAATACTTACACAATGTTTGTCAACACAACGTTACTTTGTGAACACAACGTTACTTAGGTAAATATCTAGTTTTGGGATTATTCTGAGGAGGCAAAATTATTGCCAAATAATATTAAGAGCTAAATTTACTAACAATGACAATATCTATAGATATTAGTAACATACGAATAGCTTATAGCTTTAAGTTAACAGAGTTTTATCAATTCTATTTGATTATCACATGTTAAACAGAGACACTGATTAATTGTTTTTGAATCTGAGCTTTCGTCATCTTGGCGGATGGCTTGGTTATGATCTGCTCACTGCTTCTCCCGCGAAAAGCTGCGAAATTTGGATGTTGCTGACGACGCATCCTCGTTACCCGGATGTGGTATTGATTTGGCTAACAAAAAAAAATTACCAGTTGATTTCAACAATCCTATTCAAATTAATCTTTTCACTGATGCTACACATCGTCACTGGGCGGGAAAAATTTCATATCTACTTATGGCCCTTGAACATGGATACAGCCTTGTACGTGTAGACTTTATGTTGAAGAGGTTGTTTCATCCATGTTCAAGGGCCAAATGTACATGCAGGAAACACCTCATATTTACTTTTGGACCTTGAAAATGGATAAAGCCTTGTAGATGTAGACTTTATATTGAATGGTTTTTCCCGCGCAGTGACGACAAAGAGTTTTTATTTCAAGTCCACCCCTCTAGAGCAGGGCGTTTGACAACACACTCATGATGATATGCATGATACACTTAATTGACCAGTCTCGGCGTTGTGTTTACATTCTCACGGAAATTACTGTAAATACATCTTAGCCCAGATGACGTTTGGCGTACCAGTGTTACTGTCATTATCAATTACCCAAAAGTGTTGTAATTACTTAACGCACCTTGTATTAACATGACCATACAATCTTCTAGTTATGGTGTGTCAACACTGCAACCTGTGAAGTACGTTAACGATGCAGACTATCAGGTTATATTGGCGGCAAAGGTGTCAACTAGTGGCGTACAATCTGGTAACAACGTGTTAAAATTGCAAGCTATTTGTGGAAATTTTACCGGCAAAATGCAATGTAATATTTTTAAGTATGAACATGACCATACAATCTTCTTGTTATGGTTTGCCAATATTGCAACCTGTGAACTATGCAACCTACCCCCTGGACACTACCTGCCGATCTAACATTGACTCTGATTGGTCAATTACATGATATTTTCACTTTAATCACCAATAAGAATGGAGCTTTTCAAAGAATTCACTCCATTTTTTTGCGTGTTGAAATCATTCTAACAATGTTGTTGATGGGACCAATTGATAATGAAAACTTCATTCTGGCCAATCGGCAGGTAGTTCTCATGGGGTTAGCGATACAGACTATCAGATCATATTGGCGACAAAGTTGACTAGTGGCGTACAATCTGATAATGAATAATGTGCTAAAATTGCAAGTTATTCAAATATGTGGAAATGTTAGAGGCAAAATGCAATGTAATATTATAAGGTATGGGAGCCCAAAACGGACCTCACACTACTGCGGCTGCACAACTCTGGCCTCGCACAAATCTGGTACCTGCGTTCCAAAACTACCTGGCCCCACTCTGGCCTGCAGCAGTTCACAGTTTGACTTCATTCTGGCCAGTCATAGTGGGCCAATGTTTACTAAATATCCGACACGTGTTTTGTAAATATCTATGACAGATTTGAGTGGGGTCAGAATCCTGGGCCAGAATGGGGCGCCCCCACTAAAGTAAGTCTGGTTTGTGCACTCATACCTTATAATGTTTAATGTGCTATGACAAAAAATGAGCACCAATGAGTTTATTTGCCATTAAAAATATTCTAAACTACTTAGAACAAGAGTTCGCATGCGATATTTATACATGTGACGTAGATTCTACGCAAGTAACTAATGTGGGCCCGAGGCTTGATTTTGTCAGTTTAATGTCGACATTCCAAAATCGCCTGAGGTATTTACTTGCTACGAACACAGTAGCTCTTAATCCAAGGTCAATGAAGTTTGTACCATGGATTCTTAACTACATGTTTAATGTGCTATGACAAGAAATGAGCACCATTTGTTCATTTGCCAGTAAAAAAGATTCTAAACTACTTAGAACAAGAGTTCGTATGCGAGATTTATACATGTGACGTAAATTCTACGCAAGTAACTAATGTGGGCCTGAGGCTTGATTTTGTCATTTTAATGTCGACCTTCCAATATTGCCTGAGGTATTTACTTGCTATGAACACAGTAGCTCTTAATCCAAGGTCAATGAAGTTTGTACCATGGATTCTTAACTACAAAATCAGGTACAATTACCGAGCTGGGTACAACTTGCTAGACTTGAGTTCAGTCTTCATCGGAATTTATAGGGTTAGGGTTTATGGTTGGGGTAGGGCAGTCTTGTAATAAGACTAGTATAGTTGTACCTTTACTCTCCAATTTGTCACCGATGTAATTTGGACAAGGATTATACATGGGCAATATAATTATGTGTTGTAATTGAGCATGGTACTTTTACCTGTTAAGGTCATGACCAACTAATTACTTTCTATTTCATCACTTGTTTAAGGTATCATCGTCTATCTGCGTGTTACACATGGTAATAGTACCTTGTAGCCTAATGCGTATTTGTACCCCTGTATGTAATGCGCTACTTTGTAAGACACAGAGATAGGCATCGCTTACTGTCTTTAACGCCTTGTTGTAATTTGATACTGTAGTAGATTTTTACAATGTGCGTTAAGCGAAACAGAGTGTGTGTTGTCGTATATGTAGCACATTTGAGGAACGAACCGAGAATTTTGCCTAATCTGCTCAAATATCGATCAACCAGGTCTTTGTGATTATTTGCTCGGGTTTCTTAAATCATAAGAAATAACTCTTCTGGAAAATGACAATGGCTAGCATCGACTGCTTATGTCGTATATTAACCGTGGTATTTGAAACGGTATTGCCAATAACAACTCTATCATTCGATGCAGTAAAGACGTGCTTCAAATTATTTGTCTCACTTTGGTCAGATGGCCCAATAGGCACCTCTATGGTCCCCGATCCATCTCAATCTCTTGCCATGTGGCACCTGCCATGCTTTTAACAGTCAATTTATTGATATCGTCAGTCCATGATATTGTTTGAACGCCTTTTCCATGCTGCCTTTAACTACTAGCTTTTCAATGAGGTCCCTTGACCCAAATAGCCAAGCTTTCTGTATTTGATGGTACTACTCAGTATCAGAACTGATCCAGTTCTTAACACCCAGTAGTTCGTCCTTTTATCTTGCCAGAACACTCTTTGAAGTCACCGGAACTATAGCACCACATTTCGAAAGCACCGATGCACCTCCTATCATTTTTAGTTTAATGTCCATGACTCACATCCATAATTGCCATGGCAGAAACTTTTGCTCGTTGGAAGCGTAACTTGAGCTCTGTGGACAAGCCTTTGTTCTTCTAGACACTAATATTCTGTGAAGTTCCTTTGCCGTGTTGGTATAACCAATCACCGTTCAATTTCAGTGGCACTATCACTGATGTTGCTAACACTGTTGTTGCGCGATCCCTGATACTCAAACTCCTCTATCTTCTGCCCTTCCTCGATTATTGTATCGTCACTCTTGTTTTTTCGATGACCATTACCTTTGGTTTCTTTGTACTCGCTTTTTTCCTTGTCATGTCTACCTCCAACCCTTTGTACCCGGAAATCTTTCTATTCCCCCCCCCCTTCGTAATTTCATCAGAGTAGACATTGAAGAGACTTGGTGACAGTTTACAACCCTGGCGAAGTCCTCTCCCTATACGGAACCTCACATCTGACACCTGGTCTATAATTTGCTAACCAGATCAATGATGGGAAATTCGGGAAATCCATCCGATACTTTACTTGCTACATTTCACTGGTTAACACAGTCAAAGGCTTTAGAGTAGTCAATTGCAGAGTATATGATCGGTTAATGTTCGAGTGTGCCTGCTGGTAATTATTACAGCAGGTAGTACATTTTTACTTGAGACAGCATATGTGACCAATTCTTACAAAATCAGACGGAACTGAGCACCGACAAGTTGTTTATTCAAATTCAATCTAATTTTGTTGTTTGGCTCTGAATCAAGGAATGTGACAGCTTTTACCTTAATGCAGCCCTCCTTTCAACATTAGGTTTCACTACCTGAAGAGAATTGATCAAAAATTGAATTCCCTCCTGAGCTAGGTTGGTATCTGTCAGTGAGTTGACCAGATCACCAGGCTGTCATTACAGCTAGAGGCAGTATTAAACACAAATGGTTCAATGAGTTACATAAAAATGACCTTGTGTGGTATTTATTTCCCAGGAAGTGATTTTTGCCTGAGGCAATTTGTGGTCAAATGTTGAACCCTCACTACCAGAGTTATTCCCGTTGAGTTGGTGAAAAAGGAGGTGAGACATGATTAATGCAGTTCAGGCAGTAAAACATAATGATTTGTAGAATGTTATATTTGAATCATTGACTGTATTGGACACATGTTCGATGCTTTTGATTGAACTAGGCAGAAACATTGTAACCAACAACATGTAGGTACCAAGTTCCGGCTGAATTTGACAGAACGGGTCACATAACATGATTAACTTGCATCATACCTCATTCCATTCCTGACTTCTCATCGTCAGCAAGGAATCATGATACAATGCATTGTCATTTCAAATCACGCTTGACATTCTCGCCAAGGTTCATCCAGGTTACAAATTCCTATCTCCAAAGCAGAGACTTTACTTTCTCCTTATCTGATATTTCACCCACTGACAATATCTACAGACATGCATACGGTATTAAAGGAAGCGGCCCAAAACGTACAGACATAATGGACCATAACAACATGAAATCAAATGGATCGAAAAGATGTGACTTTTACTCTTTTCCTTTTATAATAAAATGTATGTAACTCCAAAAAGAACCAATTAATCAAAATATAGTTCTAAATGTGTTGTACGACCTACGCAATTGGTAATGTTTGTATGTGGTTGATCATAGTAACAAATCCCCATAACGGTTCAGGTAACTTTATTATAGCTGCTTCCCATCCATCTACTATTTAGCTTGCTTCTTTCTACTCGCATATAGTAAGACCAGAATGACTTGTCTAAAGTAGGTATCAAAGATGATGTTACGCAAAGTCAGTTTAAATGAAGCGAGATATTAATCGGGCTACTCCAGTTGAAATCTATATACACCAGCCACAGAAAGAAACTCGTCAGTTATATTCATCCTTGCTGTTCAATAAATTGATAATTTTGGATTATTCTGAAATATACATTTTGTTAATTGGACTTTTCTTTCTCATATGACACCCTGTTCGTGAACATTGAGCAAGAATTTACCAAGATATGCGCCTCCAAACTCTCAAACCCCAAAATGAAAAGTTGCAATTCTAACGATTCAATTGTGCCTGTTACACTTTGTGATTTATTGATTGGCCCGTGGTGCTTGTGTGCAATACAACGATGCGTTCCCCATTGAAAATCGTTGAAAATGCAACTTTTGATTTTGGGGTTTGAGGCTTTGGAGGCGCATATCTTGGTCAATTCTTGTTCGTTCTTCACGAACAGGGTGTCAAATGAGAAAGCAACGTCCAATTAACAAAATGTTTATTTCAGAATAATCCAAAATTATCAATTTATTCAACAGAAGGGATGAATACAACTGACGAGTTTCTTTTTGTGCCTGGTGTACCTCTATTAGAAGACATGACCTTAATCTTCCACGCAGATGGTGTAGGTTTCTAGTGGTGGTAGCCATTAAGGTAACCCCAAATGAAATTCACATTCCCTGTGTGGAAGATTAAGGTGATATATTTCATAGGGGAATAGGTTATTGGTTATCCTTATCTCGTTGGTTATCATCCTAATCATGGTTTCGGGATTGTTGCCATCATAGGGCTGGATAACTCTAACTACCAGCAGGGTTAGGGAGCATTCTTCCTCCCCAAGGGCTGTGTCCCCCAGTCAGAATAAACATGAAAATGTTCCTCCCATCTTGAAAAAATATTCTGGTGCCGCCACAGACTGTTAATTTTATGAACTTGTATATTTCAGTTTCTTTCATATAGATTCATTTTTTTTAAGACTTTCAAATTATACTGTTTAAAGATTTGTGGTGGTATTTTGCAGATTAAGACAGAAGATGTCACTGATACTTGTTCACAGACAGAAATGCTTCGTTTTATTTTATTGCAGAGGATCTCTGTTTACTTGACACGATTTGTGTATCTTTTACTTTACGCTTTATATTCCATGCTTAAGAAGTTCTATTTTTACTGATGTATTCTGTCTCCAAAGCTCTGTTTCCTTCTCTTTTTTAGTCTATTTACTTCCCAATTTGAGATATAATCATTATAATTCGGTACTAGTTTCCCAGAGCTTAATGCTCGTTTATCAACTTAAAGTACGTTTTGGTTAACCAAACACGTAAATTGGAGACCTGAGCGCAAGAAGACCGTAAGTCCACTTGGCCCCTCAACATGTATACACTAAAGTTGCGTATAGTTTCGTATAGTTTGGTAATGTTTTATACATGTTCAGGGGCCAAAACAAATCTTTCACAACCTTTTCACCCTGGAACATGTATTAAACATTATAAAAACCCTGAAAAACTATACGTAACTTTAGTCTATACACGTTGAGGGGCCAAGTGGACTTACGGTCTTCTTGCGCTCAGGTCTTCAATTGTGCTATAACGGGCCAATGTGCACTTTTTGTCATAAATGGCACATACTGATTCATCATAGTTCCATCATATTCCTTCAGTGTTGAGCACCACTCACATGAAGCATACAAAGTGACAACAACATGAAGTAGGACGATTGTACTATAGGTCAAGGTTCTATAATCCATGTTTCTGCAAAAACATGATTGTTTTTGAAGGAATCCATGACGATTAATAAGAAATATAAACCACTTTCAACTCCAACATTTACTATGTCGTTTGTGAGGACACCATTCCTTTTGCCATGAGTCATCCTTCATGATAGAGTAGCTTACCTACCAGGATGACATATAGAACCAGGTTTTTTTCTGTACCTATAAACAGCAAAATTAACCAATCGAGAATGATTCAAAATATATTTTAATGATATAGAGGAAATAAAGTGAGGAAACTGAATTAGGTTAACCGATTAAGTATTCTACTTGTACTAAATCGGTTTGGCCTGGTTCTATTAGTACAGCAATTTGAAAGCTTCTGTTTTGGGATCTCATAAATGCATCCGCTCCTCGGAGGGTTTTATCCTCCTTTCCCTCAAATGCACTTGAGTAATAAAATGAGTAATAAAGGACTATTGGACATTATTATAATCATTCTATTCTATTTTTGTATTAGAATAATAATGAATGTGCTTTCACAACAGTCCAAAATAACAAAAAGATCAACATCAAGCCTAGTCTGTGTTACAGACCGTATACCTATATTACCAATAGGGAGATAAACTATTGGGAACCACATACTCTTGGAAACCATAGTGGGCAGTAGGGTATCGCGTTTTTCGACTCGCGGCTCGTTTCCCGCTCAATCTTGGGTAGTCTTTGACAAAGACTACATCAAGCCAAAATATCAAAGGGCAGCCTTGAATCGACTCATTTCTAAAAGATCATCTACTATAATTGTATATAATGTGTTTGAAATCCATCCGATATTTATATTTCGTCTGTGCTGACGTGCTTGGGTGTAGTGCAGCCCCTTATTCAAACCGGCGGAAGATCCTTATCTCCAAATTCTTGTATTTATGTTATATAAGTACGGTTAATCGATGCACCATGGTTACTGTGTGTTCAGAGGAGTGGTGATCTGTACTAATGCAATGATTATTTCAGTTGATGGGATGAGCAAGGCCCATTAGAGTAGATGATGGCTCTAAAAAGAGCCGTTTATTCGGGGTTTTTTTTCTTCAAAATATATAATTCATTTCAAATTATGTTTCAAACCATTTCATATAATGAGAACTTTTTCCGAAATGATTAACAGCAAATGACAAATGCAGTCTTCTCTTAACCAATTTTGACAGTTTTTAGACTTTTGTTGGTCTGATACCCCAAATTTCGAACAGAGTTTGCCAAGTTTATTTTCTAGGTCCGTATATACGGTAGGTCCTACTTCAACCACGTTGTTGGTCTGGCAAGGTTCGTGGGCAACTCAACCCAAACCTCCACGTGGTGCCAGATGGGTAACGCTAACAATGAGGAACAGGCGTGGAAGCGAAGATTTCGGCGTAGTCGGAGACATGTATAGTTTTTGCCACGGTCTGGCCACTTCTTCAGCTGATTCGGCCTGGTGTGGCTCTGAGAAGACACCGTTTGGTTTTTGAAATAAGTGCAAGGAAATGATAGAAATTAACGCACAAGCATCCGAGAGGAATTAACGTAAAAGCATCCGTTTGGAAACATGTACACCACAGCATAACTATGGTGCAGTGGAGCATATAATGTATTCATGGTATTGTATGGAAACAAATGTATTGTCCACGAGAGGTGGTGCACATAGCCATAGCAGCTGAAAGCACCAATCCTCTTCAAACAAACGCAAACGAAACCGCGTTGTTGTGGCATCAGCGCATACTGTTTCTGTCTCCTAAACAAACCACGAGTACAAGTTGTTTTAACAAATAATATGTTTATTGTGATTAGTAATTAAGCAGTGCTGTTTAAAACAAAATCGGAAGTATCAGAAAAATCGATAGTCTATTTGTAACAGTAATTAATTTTCCACGAGAACGAACTGGCAATGTTTCTCTATTAAGTTTATTTGCAATGACTATGTGAAACAACGATATATATATTACACAAAGCGGTAATAGGGTGTTATAGTTCAAATACATACACCCTCTGTGGAAAACATGACCTTAATCTTCCACACAAGAAGTGTACATTTCAAATGGGGTTACCAGAACGGTTAACTCCATCTGTGTATGAGATTAAGGTCGTGTCTTCCATAGGGGTTATAGATTTCAACTGTAATATCCTAACACAAAACATGATCTGCTCATGTTGTGGTCATGCTTGCTGCTATAATCAGATAAACTTGAAGAATAAATTAACTGCAATCACGCCTTAGTGAAACGATCTTTCCCTTGTAATTTGTATAAGTCGTTAAAGGGTAAGAAACAAAAGATAAGAAACCAGACCACGGCATAATATAGGATATTCTACAATTAAATCGAGCCGCGAGGTATTTCTTTAGTATGCTGTAGTGTCAGTTTCTCAATAGTTAAATACACATTCGCACACCCGATGGAGGAAGTTGTGCTTGACGGATAACGTAAAAGAAACGTATTCAGTAGGATCCCATGCTCATCTATCAGGGCACAGTTCTTAAACTCAATACAGCTGCACATTCATTGAATGACCTTTGAAAATTTGGGTACAAAAACTCATACTCTGCAGCTTGAGGTCAAATTTTGCACTAGGATTGATTAATTGAGGTTATTGAACTATGCCACTGGCTTGAGGCCAATGTGGTCCATAGTGATTGCATATTGCAGTTGAAACAAAATGGCATCAAAGAAAAGGAAACCTTCGAGAGTTTAATCGAGCAAACAAGGGCGTTTTACAACCAGATGCTAGATTGAATATCTCCTGTGTTATATAAAAATAAATATCACAATTCCCAAGACAATACAATGTTGTTATATTTGGCGGATATATTAAGCTTTCTTAATTGAAGTGCGTAATTATTTTTTTTTTCTTTAAAACAGGAGTCATTATACAGGGTGGACAACCAGCGTGTGTATTTTCCTCTTGGGTCAATCAAACATACATATTTTGATGAGAAACTTCCTTGATGAATTTCCCCCAAAGGGCCAATAAATAGCACAGCATATACCTCTGTGCAACACCACTTTTAATATAACCACTTTAGCAGTTAACACATTTAGTATTACATTTAGACACAGCAACCAAATTTGCTCGATCTCCAATAGTGCATAGGTGCTGGTTATTGTTGAACTATATCAATAACTTAAATGTGTATTGGTCAATAGATTACATGCAAAGATTTAATGATATCACAATTAACAATAGCCAATCATAAATAAAAAGGATCGGTTGATTGGTATAACACAAATAATAAGGATCGACCAAGCATCGATGGTCGATTGAAAGATCGAACTAATGTGGCTCTCTTGCCTTATATAAATGTGGCCCTGGTCATTGCCGGGGTAAGTATTGTATCAGCGTACTCCGATTTCCCTCCTTTCTAAAATCGAATATCTTCCAATAATATTCATGTCCCGTCTTATCATGTTCAACTAGTTGTGTTATAGCTGCATTAAAGCCATAATATACGATCATATTATATGAAATTGGTTATTTGATTGCAAATCTGACTTTTTTTGCATATTTGTATATGTCCCAACTTGCACTCAAATGGAATCGGCCAAATTTGTTGTCTTTGTAGGTCAGCAGAGCAAAGTTCGACATAAAGTCATTTTTTTTTTAATTTTGACTTTATGTCCTCCCATGGGCCAAAAAACCAGTGAGATTTTTTCCTTTTACCTTGTTATTTCAACTTAAAATGGACAGCAACCCTTCCCGGCAGTTATTACAAATATCATTTCAACACTTTGAATAAAAAATAACAAAATTAAAATTTGACGGAAATCGTACATTATGGCTTTAAATGGCCTATTATTCCTGTTGAAATCCATACAGCCCCTGTGGATGACATGACCTTAAACTCCCACACAGGAGATGTAGGTTTTACACGGAGTCACCCAATCAGGTAGCTTCATTTGAAGTTCACACTCCTTGTGTGGAAGATTAAAGTCATGTCTTCTATACGGGGTGCATGAATTTCAACTGGAATAGCCCATTTCTCCTTCAAAGCAGCGCCTTCAGATTCACTTGATATAGTACATTACGTCGTGCATTGTGATAAATCCTTGTATTTATTTAAATATCAGTACTGGTGCCCAGTTTATACGCACAAAACTAAAATGGAGACGACAAATAATACGTCAAAAGGAAGTATTATAATGGCAAGATCAGTATACGTTACTACTTTTTGTTATAGATAGTCGTTTAAGTGCTTATTATATTATCGCCTATAAATTGGTCCACAGTGTCTAGATTGTGGCCAAGCTACTCCAAAGGATTCACAGCCCATTTGATTACCATGCTTAATTGCCTTCTTCAACCATACTGAAATACTATCCTGACTATGTTTTATCCTATGTGCTTGAAGATGATTCTGCACCACGGATATCCTTATTAGAATATTGATGCTTGTTTGTAAGGTTTTGGAATATTTGAAATTTGTCGATTTGAAATTATGATTATCATCATAACAATATGATGTAACCATAAGCTATGCTGTTGTAAATTTATACAATTTAAACGATTCTGTTAGCAGAAGAGGAGGAGCAAGAAGAAGAAGATGAAGATGACGTAGAGTTAAGCCATTCCTTTGACATTAGACTTGTTAGATCGTGTCACATTTTATTATCTTATTTTTCTCATAACCCTGTAGTAAAGCCTCATGATCCCAAATGGTGCATATGGTAAACCCATACGATGATTTAGTACTACCCAACACCCCACTGGGTTAACTGGCAGCGGGTGAGCAGTGTGAGTAACATGACACCACTGCTCTGCTATACTGCATAGAAGTGCATGGTTAAATTTGAATTTGTACAGTTATATTTGTATTAAAAACGCTGTGAACATGCTGGTCGATTTCACATTTTATGTTATCTACAGAAGGTGTGAATTATCCTTTAAACACACATTACTTTTGTTCTGAAATCGACCAAGTAATAATGACACACACACAATTCTAAAACAACAACTTTTGCACAGAATTCAATGGGATATGAAAAGTAAAGTAGCAGTTGAAACTCTGGTGATAACACTTTTGCAGTGCATGATGGGGCTTCCTTAAATCATCCTCTGTGGTAAACCACACTTACCATTCAATAAGCTTCAACAGGTCACTCTGATGCATATTTTGCTTCTAATTTCCAAACCGCTTGAGTAATTATTTGACTCAAAACTTGGATTCGGATTATGTTAGTGACATTGGTCAATGTAAGGCACAAAGCACCGTGTAAAATCGGACCACCCGCGCACTATTAATAATTTTGGTTATACTCTTGTTACGTGTTAACTAATCATTTCTAACTAGGTGTTCAAACTAATCATTTCTAGCTAGGTGTTCAAATTAATTAATTGTCATTACTTGACTAATCTTTGTAACACTTCAAAGCTGTAGGAGTGTTAAGTCTTTAAATTAATCTGGACATGATTCATATTGTCTTATTAAAATATGATGATCACTGATAATGAATATATTATTCTATTTACCTTTATCGTCTGATCAACTATTAAGTTACAAATTTAAAACATTTATTTATTTTTCTGTTTGATTCCGTTCAACCTATATACAACGTTGATATACAAAGTCAGTGGACATTCTCCTGAAGTATTTAAAAAAGTTGATATTAACATTTATATACAGTCAGCATACTAGATAAGATTTGTATCGAGGGTTCAGAACCAGAAAGCCGTTACTCACTATGACCAGTGAGCATCAAGTTGGCACAATAGCTTTCTGAGTTATTCCAGATTTGAAATCTTTATCCTTCAAATACATACTTAACATGTTAAAATGCCGCCTTGCTTTTGTCTTCAAAAATCAATATTTCCTCCAGAATTTCTTTTGTTTTCTATTTTTTCATAATTAATGAACTGTATCTAACTAAATGCTTTTTGGCACTGAACCCTTGAGATAATCATACCTTACAGGAAATGTGAGGGTAGATTTTTTAAAAATTAATAAGAACTTATATGCGCAAGGATGTTTACTTTTATTGTGATATACCAAAGGCTCCATCAAGAGCAGAATATTCAAACAAGTTACGAAGACACTGAATAGAAAAGGGTGCACGAACTTGATGACACTTATCTTAAAGATGACACCGCAATTTCCGTGCCCGGGTGCCCGTGTCAGAATTGAAAGCAACCTCATGTTAAAAGCGAGGAGTAAAAATAACTTTTTGGCTAAATGGGAAATATCCGAAAGCGTTTTGCTGATGAATATTAAAGGTAGAAATCAATATGATCTCTAATATCCTCATCTGTCTGGGCACAGTTCGTAAACTCCGATATGATTGTACATTCATTCAATGACCTTTGAATGGGCTGTGTGCTAAAACGCATTCGCCATAACATGAGGTCGACTTTTGAGCGATGGTAGTTGAATTGAGGTTAATCAACTATGTAATTCAGGATGAGACTATTCTAACTCATAGTAAATGTAGGTCAACCCTAAAGGCAGTTCAAACCTTTTGTTCAAACCATGCATATTTGTCACTTTTAAGCTGCTGCAGCATTAGGTGACATAATATAAGTCACTAAATTCCAAGTTTATTAATATAAAATGTATGCCTTACGCATATGATAAACCATCACGCTTCTTTTTCTCCTCGTTCTTTTTTTCGTTATGTAAAAACTTTACTAGGACCAAAAAGGCCAAGTGTGAACTGTCTTTCAAACATTGCCTATTTTGCAATAGTTCACAGCACAGACAAACAGTGTCCACAAAGTAAGGAATCTAAAGATTCAACATTGTCATATTGGAAAGTTCGGTCTCAAAGTTCATTGTTAACCAAATCAAAATTGGCTGAAGTAATATGAGTATTAAACTTGCTCTTCCTATAACTAAAACCCCAACGTGTTTACATATTAGTCAAACATACATTTTATTTTTCTACCTGTCACGCCTGTAAGATTAGTAAGTAAATACCTTACACTTCGTAATTTCCGCTGAACAAAATCCTATAATCAAGATGATATTCATCAGATATCGTTCCTGTGTACAGGATGTAATGTTAAAAAAGATTATACAGATATGCTAGTGATGCTAATTTAATATTTCTTCAAGTAGTACTGAATAACGATGAATAAAATATATTTGTGGAATATGATCTGTAATTTTGGGTGTTACCCCGCATGAACAATAATTCTAATTATAAGCTAACACCAGTTCGGTGTGAAAAGTTTGAACTAAATATATTTTAGATCTTTTATTCATAAATTCAAAGTCGCCCAGTTTCATTACAAATGACGTTTGTCTATTTTAGATTATATTGATCAGTGTTGCTTTTGTTTGCTTTTATTCATATTAATTGATTGTTCGAAATGTTATTTAAATGTATAATAAATCAAAATCTGGTCCATACACACAACAAGACCGGGTCCTATAAAGTTAGACCAGGTCTAACTAAGGACCTGGTATTTCTATGGAGAAGGAACTCTTTGGTATTTACATACCCCATTCATATTTGATACCCCATTCGTCAAATGTCTTTCAATATTAACAACACAGTAGTGCTTTTACAGAAAAATACCCGAATTTAAAAGTTGCAGTTTACATGGTTCGGGTTTACAGCGATCAATGGTTATAATGCCAGCACTGTAAACACGTAAAGCCCGCCATTATCTTCCCGCTTACTTCAAATCAATACAAATAACTGCAACTTTTAAATGTGGGTATTTTTCTTTCAAAACACTGCTGTATTGTCAATATTGAACAAAATTGGACAAATGGGGTATCAAAATGCGCGTAAATAAATCATCCTTCTTTTTATGTTGAAATATTGTGTAAACAATTATTAGTTCTGAATCTATAGGCGTATTTATAACAGCTGAGTTACTTTTTGTGCAGATTTTATATTATTGTAGAAGGGCAAATACCTGTAGATTAATATTAGATGGGTACAGTTTAACTTTCGGATTTTTCGGATAAAGGAGGAAAAGAAAAGGGTAAAAGTCTAACCTCCATAGTGAGACCAGGTCTAAAGTTGTTTTGGGCATACGTGTTACAATTTGTTGGTTGTTGTCATGGTCATATCCACATACCTAGGGCTGTGATAGACACGAATGACAGGAGACGAGGTGTCTCCAGGATGCTGCTTCTGTTTAGGTGATCCTGTCAAATAAAAAATTCGAATTTTCTTAATATAAAGTTAGAACAATGGTTAAAGCCTTATTTATAGGGCACAATGTAATATACACCGAGATCTTAAAATGGCGAACTGTTTGAACATCTGATTCTAGCGTTATGCTTTACGCGCAATATACACAGAGATCTTAAAATGACATCACTGTTTTTATCTCGGTTTCCAGGGTTATGCTTAAACTGGCCAACTGTTTTTATACACCGAGATCTCATACTGCAGTTACTGTCCGTTTTCCTATACACAATACACAGTGCTCTTTCCCATTGACGCGTGACCCTACAAATAGCCCTACGTTAAAAGTATGGGGATATGACTAGTTAACGTCGCTGTGTGAAAAATAACCGGCCAATATTAAAAGTACTCTTCTAAAGTTCTAGAAAATATAGTTTTTAACATGTCCTAAATTTTTAGCTAATTTAGATGTTTGGAAATATTCGTACTTTGGTGTTTTAGTTAATGTTATAGGTAATAGTACATTGCCTAGTTAACGTCGCTGTGTGAAAAATAACCGGCCAATATTAAAAGAACTCTTCTAAAATTCTAGACAATATAGTTTTGTAACATGTCCTAAATTTTTAGCTAATTTAGATGTTTGGAAATACTCGTACTTTGGTGTTTTATGAAGGATATGTAAACGACAGATAACACCAAAAAATATGAAGAAATTATTTCCAACCCGTGTTAAGTCAACAATCATTATGTTGCTCATTTTCAAGAATGCTGGTTTACAAAAAGCACGCCATTGTCTCATTTCGTGAACAAAGGTACACATACCATTGTTTCCTTTCGTTTCCTTTATGATCGGTTACCCAACTGAAGCTATGAATACCAGCTTTATTGCGCTATCGCACATGAAAACAGACACTTGTGCACAACCAGAGAAGATCCGATTTAATCAGTTGAGCTGTTTCAATGAGTGTTATCTTGGTTTAATAGCTTTTAATGGGGTTAAGTCCTGCAAAGGTCGAGATGAATTCTACTGTAGACATGACTGCATCATGTTAAAAATGGCCAACTGTTTTAATCTCGGATTCCAACGATTTATGCTTTAACGCGCAATATACACCGATATCTTAAAATGGCCAACTGTTCTAATCTCGGATTCCAGCGTTATGCTTTAGCACACAATATACACCGAGATCTTAAAATGGCCAACTGCTTTACACTCTGACTCCTGTACTTTTTGTCAACGGATGTTTAGCGTCCATGCGTTATGCTTTTACTAGGTCACATAAAGTTCTTTATCCTTATTGAACCATAGATCTGTGCTTAAGCGCAAGACCATTTTTTGCGGACAATGTTTGCGTTTCCTGGACGACCAATTTTTATCTTTCCTGTACAGTTGAGATGGAATTAAAGCTTGTGTGATTCCAGTATTCAGAAATGAAAGACAAGTCCCTATCAGGCTATTTTCCTTAGATGTTAAACACAGCAATGATGATTTATGGAATCGATCATCGTTCAGGGTTTGGGTGGATATATATGTAAGTAAGTATCAAAATATTCCCTAGATTTAGTTAAATATGGGTCTGATAGACAACGCTGGTTAACGAGGCTGTCACAGACAAGGCGGTGGTATCTCAATTCCCTACAGCATGTTCAGTACTTACATTTATTGGTTAACCCCCTCGACACTACTGGTCATCTAACAGCATTTCGGATTGGTTGATAACTTGAAATGCTCATTTCAATTGCAAATTATGACAAGGCTTTAAATTATTTATGGTCAAACTTGGATTCGCAGATGATCTTATTAATACCTCTCCTTGATTGGTTCAAAATTGGACACAATATTCATTTTGGCCAATCGGCAGGTAGTTAACTTTCAATACTAGATTACCGGTAGATTAACCTGTTGTGTACTTACATTATTATAACAGGTTACTTTTAAGTACAAATATAATATATTTTGTATGCGAGATTGAGCAGATATAAACACCCGCCTGGGTGGAAGGCTTAATTACTGTAATTACTGTAGTAATTTTACTCTTAGAAAGTCAGTGACGTCAACGCGTTGAGGCCCGGGGTTACTCAACTTTAGATATCATGGGTATGTGCTTACCGGCGTCTGGAAGTAGGGCCTATCGGTCTAAAATGTTTTTAGATATATGGAGGGGGTCATTGGGTAGAACAAAAGTAGAAAGGGGGTCAGTGGGTATAAATATTTTAAAACAGGGTCATTTGGTATAAAAGTTTCAATAAAAGGGTCATCAGGTAGAAAATTTCCAAAAAAATTAGCAAAATTATATTTTTTGTTCCAACTTTGATATTTACAATAACAATATGCTGAAATAAGATAATTGGAAAGTTTCCCATTATTTTATGGCATTTTAATGATAAAAGTCTAGAAAACACAGGTGGTCACTAGAACCTAACAGGGGGATCATCGGATATAACTTTAAAAAGGGTGTTTGGGTATAAGCGGGTTTTAAAAAGGGGTCCTATTGACAAGCATTATACTGCCCTCCCCAGGGTTGAGGCAGCTGGGTGCATTGATGTTACTGACTCGCTGAAAGTAGAACTACTGCAATGGTCTGGAATTATTATTCTATTTATTCTTTTCAATTTCAAGGTTATTTTTTACAACATGGTTTAAAATTTCATATGAACTAGTGAATTTTTATCATTTAAACCATGACTTCGTATGAGATTATTGCATTTGCTTTCCTATATTGAGATTAAATTGTCAACGAATCCAAACACGATTTTACAACCTTGCATTCAATACGTAGGCCACCATGTGAACCAGCTATAATACTTGTTCAATTGTTCATGACCTAAATAAAACAAAAATATACCTATAGCAATATCGCACCTGATATGCCTAGTCATACGAGTAATCTATTGCTTCTGTCAAATATGCAATACAATGCTGAATAATCCAGAACGGAGTGCCTTGTGGGCAATATCCGGACGTCGAAAGTAGAATAACTATGACTCGTTTGGAACTCCTATGATTTTACCTGTCAGTTACAACATTTGCAGTTCTAATAGACTTTGATTGTTATAGGCCTAAAATACAAGGGCTATTCGCTGTAGAAGTGACCACATAATCGGATTAACTACCATAGCAATAGATGAATACAAACTTTGACTATATCGCGCTGCACTACAAGCAAGTTGCACTCATCAACTGTGCATGTCTGCAATCATAGATTGAATACAATACCTCTCTTTTCAAAGATACTAATCTTACAGGTGCGAGTGATCAGCATGATATGATTCAATGCATAGGTACCGCGTGCACGTTATAGGTAGCCTTCTACAGCGGATAGTGCTGTGAAGATATCAAGAGCTAACAATGTACAAGAATCAAGTACAACTTATTTTAGCGTAGTGTAAAGTTCACAGTCATTGAAATACTATGTGAGCTTCGAACTATGTATCCCGCCTCAATATCACTCACAATATAATATGTTCTGAATTATATATCATCGCTTATTATCCTCTTATCTCGATAATCTCAATAATCCTAACATTACGGGAGTTATGTGCTGTCAATGCCAATCATTTAAGAAAGACGGTGACACGTAATCATTACTGGACGCCAGTCTTTGAGTGATGTGTCACCATATTGGTCACCAATAGCCTCAAATCATTTACTTGGTTGGTAAGGGGGCTCAACTTCTAATTAACCACACTACTAGTCATAAGTCACCAAATGTGTTTCTTCGTATGATGCCATTTTTAGGTATACTTCCCACATGATTTCATATCCTTATACTTAAACCATCTCATAATTTGTGTGTGTGTCATTTCAGATTTGCCTGTCATCATGATTGCAGCTACAATGGAGTGTTTTACAGCCAGAAGAACCTTTGGAATATTTTGCATTGTTGTTGTTGTAAGCCTCATTGGTGCTGGCAGAATTCCTTCTTGCGTTAACATAGCCTGTGAAGATGATGAACCTGGCACTGCGAGATGCAATCAGAGACATTTAAGATGTATTCCACAGAATCATGTAGACGCAAAATTTCTAGATATGCATGGAAACAGTTTAACCAGTCTTATAGAAGGAAGCTTTAGACACATGGTGCACCTGCAGAAGTTAGATTTGAGTATGAATAAAATAAAATCTATTATTCCTGGAGCGTTTGTTGGACTAACTAATCTAACGAACTTAATATTAAAGTTTAACAAGCTCTTTACGATAAACCGAGGAACATTTAATGGTGCTAGTCATCTAACAAATCTGGACTTATCAAAGAATAATATCACCACGATTCAACCAGGATCATTTGACGGATTACAAAACCTCAAGACTCTATTCCTTCATGAAAACCTCATCAATCGTGTCAGCGATGGGACCCTGTTTGGTCTGCGTAGCCTGAATTATCTGGCATTGCAAAATAACCACATACAATCACTTGCACCGAGATCATTCCATGGATTGACAAAATTACAGACATTGCAACTAAATGGTAATAAACTACGGACATTGCCAAACTTTAAAATCTACCTGCCGTCTCTGAAGAATCTATGGGTTGCTGATAATAACATACAATGTGACTGTAGAGTTGAGTTCTTAAGGAGATGGATGAATCCTAAGAATGGAGGAGTAAGTTTGACAGTAAGACATCCTATACTTTGTGTAGCTCCACGCGTCTTAAAGGGCCGTGACATGAGACTCTTCGGGTTTCCATTGCAGTGTGTTGGTCCTAGTATTGTTAAGGTAAGTTTTACACTTTGTAGTTACACAAAATACAATAATACATTGACTTGTCTGTCCATTGAGGTATCTTAGAGTAGCCATTAGGCTTTTTGTCCGTTCTTTTATATTTTCTGATTTTCTGATAAACAGTGACAGACAAAATTTGCTGGGATGCCCATAAAACCCAAACTCTTTCCCATCGCTCAATGTTGGACAGAGATGAGCAAATTTGCCGAAATTTACCGAATTCAAATACATTGGTCGCGGGAATGGGAGATTAATTTATGTTACCCTAAAGTCCCAGTAGTACAGCATCCCATGCTAAAAGTGTTGTTTATGCCGTTGAGAATATGATATGAGAGGATATTCTACAGACGGGATCCGGTAATCCACATGGTTGATATGACTCTTTTTAAGTGAATTTTTATCAATTTATCAATTCGGTACCAGTTCTGAAAGTAAGAATATTCAACTCAGTTTTGAAGGTCAGAAGTTCCTCCATGCCGGAACTATGACGTTATCTGCTATATATAATAGCAAGTGCTAATATGCTTAAAGGCATGTTTAAAATCTCTTAACAGAAAAAGCTAATTCTTGTAAAATAATGTACAAAGTAAATTTTCAAATTCACAATATTATAATAATTGTCACATTTCATTTCAGAATCCCAAACAGGTGATGGCTTTAACTGGACGTAGTCTTGTGGTACCCTGCAATGCAACAGGAGTTCCTGAACCAACCGTTATGTGGATGAAACCAGAAGGTAGTCTAGTCACATCAGAGACCAATCAGAGAGTTACAATGACCAGCGACGGGTCGCTTCGCATCTTACAAGCGAGAAAAGAGGATTCTGGGAATTACACCTGTCGCGCACAAAACGCAGGTGGGCAAGATACCACCAGTGTTGCAGTCGTGATCTTAGATGAATCCCACGTGAATCAGGATAGTTATAATTCGGTCACATCTTACGAAGGGTATGATACAGGACAACATCTACCAGAATTATCTTACCCTGATATATATACCACGCCCCATGGGTGTAGCAACCCAAGTGCCACACCCATATGTGATGCAACCGTAGGTGTCATCACAACCGCTTGTGTTACTTTTATAACAACTCTCGCCACCTGTTTAGCATTCTTTTACATCTGGTATAAAAGACAGAATCCAAGTAAGCAAACAGGATACAAAGAACATATTGATGATGTCGATGTGTCTTGTGATGAGACACCAATGAGACATAAATGTGTGGGTAGAAGGAAGAGCAAGATCGTCAGTGTTATAACCGCGATAACAATGCCTGCGTACATGTATACAAAACCAGCAAGACCTAAGAAGAAGCCTAATCGATCCTTCCGAATGGGATCAGTAGAAGATAATCCAAGAGCAGAAATCCTTCCAAGTGTACCTTCATGTCATAGCGTGTCATCATCAGAAAGTGATAAGAAAACAATAGACACTGCAGAGGAAAGTCTTGACACTGATATGTCTTATGAAGAAGGAGATATGAATGAATCTCTTGATTCGAATAATTTGTATGAGAATGCACTAATATTAACAACAGATCCCAATTATTCCGCTTTAGACCCAATGACCAGATGTATAATGAATGATACCTACGAAGAAACAGACGCTCAAAGAGATGAAGCAACACTTCTGTAATTACGCAGAGGTGGGTTTCATGAAAGACTGATACAATGAGACTCTATTTTGTTTTAGAATAACAATTATTGAGCTCATAAAATGCTGCAAAAGTAGCAACATTATGCCAAAAACTGCAAAATGAAATATATATTTTAATAGATGAAATCTTCATCACTTACTACAAAGTAGTATAAACATTTACTGACTTTGTCAAACTGTAAAAGTTGACACCAAGTTGTGTACTGCTCCATATATTGCAAGTTTGTGAACTTGAAATTATGAACAGCAAAATAGTGGATGGCGTGGATGACTATTTCAAATTTCGCGCCAATATTTTGAGATCAAATTAGCGCCGAATCATGTACAGATACTACAGAATCCTATACTATGTATATCCGTGTTGCTTCAGTACTTATATTTACTCGGACATTCCTTGACATATGTGTCAAAAAAATTAAAATTGAATTTTGAAGACGGTTACAGTTTAATAATGATTAATCATGATGATGGTCACATTTTTATGTACAGACTTTAAACAAAATACACATATAATGTACAGGTAATTTTGTACATAAAAGACCACTCCAACCATTTACATGTAGACGGACACTTCATGGTATACGGTTAGTGTAAATAAAATAATTCGGAGTGTTTGCACAGATTGTGTATCTCAAAACATGTTACAACCCAATGAAAAAATCAACACAATGTCATGGCTTTTATACGATCACATTTAAAAGGGTATTCGGGATTTTAGAATCTTCTTTTTAGGGTATGGTTTAATAGATATCCATGAAAAAGGTTTATTTAAGAAACAAATTGTTGATTCTGACGTTGATTTTGCGCGTTACCATTATTACATGTGGTTCGTGGTCAGATAAGGCTGCGGACCACGAAGTGCTCTTTAAGCATCTACATTCAAATATAGGGTCATTAAAGGCTCATTCAAATGATCAAAATTCAGTCTTTTGCACCTTTATTAGTAGCATAGATGTATATGCACAAAATAGGACATTTTACATGAAAATGTGATTTTTCTACATAAGTATATAAATTACCTCCATGTATTTGAATGGGGCTTCAACTTTGTCAATACTGCTGTTTTCTCGTCATTTTGCCAAATTTCCATATTAAAAATGCCCAATGACAATTTCAATGACTTACCTATATTTTTAGTAACTTGCACTCAATTTTAATTTTTAGACTCTTGCTGGCATCAATGAATGGGCCTTTAACATAACTTTGATAAAACCCTAGTTTGTCCACGTTTAATTTGCTATACTTTGTGTGGTGTGATCAATAGCTCTTGAATTGACATTCCTCATTCCACATTGAGGAATTTGATCAAATTACATGTTTTTATATTAATTTCATAGTGTGAAATATAATTTTAAAACGTTTTATATACGACATAAACTTAATAACAACAGATGGCGCTATCACTGCACTAAAATGTTTCATATGATCATTTTAAGACCAGTTCTAGAATGAATAATATCATGATCATTTTAATAGAGAGACTAGGTTGGAATTACCTATGGCTCAATGTGAATTTTGGCATGCCCCAATAAATTGCCTGTCACTATAAAACAAAAGCTCTGAATCACACAAAAATCTTGATTTGGCTGGTATCATGCTACTCAACACCAACAAATATACACGTTCGATTTCCTTTTCTATAATCTTTTTCTATTATCTGAAATTGTAACATTTTTTGATATACACACTGTATTGAATTATCAGTGATTATACAAATGAGCATGCAGGGACTTATCGCCAATGTTTATAAAGCACACTGGTTGAAACGAATGCAAAACTTGATTAAACCTATTGCTATATGGTAGTTAATCCTGTTACATAATTATTTCTACGGCAAATAACTTTACGAAAAGTCCGATATTTCTTTTTTATTGTGAATCAATGATTCCTATAAAACTAGAGATGAGGCATCTTTTTTGTAATCTATCTGATGGTTTATGGTTTAAGGTTTAAACATTTTTACTAATTGATTACAGAAAATAGGTAATCTGTAGACACTGTTTTTGCAGTGTAGCTTATCAAACATTCGATCCGGGTCAGGGTACTTTTGGATATTTCGGAAAATTCAAAAAAGTCTTCACTGCGCAGGGTGCACACCACCAAATCAGTTATATTCTTTTATGTGTTGTTAACAGAGGAATTTATCATTTTCCCAATGATATCTTCTAACATATTATAACCAACAATTGTTAGGTATTTCAGCGGCTCATTTTTTTGAGGAGGTGCGTCGAAAACTTTGTAAATCCTATATCTTACAGCACACCGCCTGTACGTAGTGACGTCATATGGTGGTGTATAAAACCAAAAACGTGCCTCAAATTTCAGAATTATAACAATTGTAATCTTTTATGCTTAAATGTCGAGAAAATCATCCAGAGAGTACAGCTATCACAAAAAAGGCACATCAACATTTTTTCATTGACTCAACCTGGTATGATTCTCAGTATGAAAAATATTTTGTAACATGCAGTCATTTAGCAAGGACCCGATTTGGTGGTGTGAAATACGCAGTTGAATTTCGTAGTAAATATGTGCGCATCAGGGATCCAATCAAAATGTCTTTCCGGGTTCCATGATGCAGAATATCCAATTAATATAAAGTTTTAAAGAATTCCTAAAAAATTAAAGATATTCGTGATTTGTATAACAATAATAAGTGTATTTCTTTATACTAACAAAATAATGATGTTGTTGTGTTTGTCTTTTATTAAAAATAAACAGAAATTGAATCAAAATGCTATGTTTCGTGATTACTCAACTGTCTGTAATCTTGGTTTGTTATACAGAAGCCTTTCAAGGTCTTTGAGTTATGGTAATTACATAAGCCTCGTATAATAATAATGAAAAATACCACAAAGGGGGATAGGGTTGGTGTTGGTTCTTTTTGATAAACCTACTTCGTTTTTCAAGAAATGATGCCCAGTTCTAACCAGAAATTTTGCAGGCGTCAGATGACGTCTTGAACCTACCCTCCTCAAGCCCTTCACCTTGATTCACTCTTCAAAAATAATTTTAGGCAAAGATTCACCTCAGGGGATGATTTAAGTACTACCCACCACCCCACTGGGTTTACTGTGCAGCAGGCGAGCAGTGTGAGTAACATAACACCACTGCTTTGCTATGCTGCATAGAAGTGCATGGTTAAATTTGAATTTGTACAGTTATATTTACATAAAAAAACGCTGTGAAGATGCTGGTCATTTTATGTTATCTACAGAAGGTGTGAATTATCCTTTAAATACACATCACTTTTGATCTGAAATCGACTAAGTAATAATGACACACGCACAATTCTACATGTTCTAAAACAACATCTTTTGCACAGAGTTCAATGTGATTTGAAAAGTAAAGTGGCAGTTGAAACTCTAGTGATAACACTTTCGCAGTGCATGTTCAAAAGATCCACCTGATCTATGACTGTTTGCTCTACGTAAAAACATATATAACAATCTAAACGAGAGTAAAGATAAGTCAAAGATTAACCTTTGCGATTATTTGTTTGGTTGAAAAAACTCAAGATTAAGATAATTCAAGATTCACCCTATGGTTTTGTTCAACAAGGTAGGTTAGGGGTTAGGGTGAGGGTTAGGGTTAGGGTTAGGGTTAGGGTTAGGGTTAGGGTTAGGATTAGGATTAGAGTTGGGATTAGTTTGGTATTCTCTTACACGAAGGATACACCCATTTTTACCGACAAGTCTCGAGGAGCGTATGGTCAAGATTCCCTTTGACTCCTGCATTAAGCAAAAGCTAAGTGGGATCCACACGCAGCGTTCGAAATGAGCCACAATCTTCAAGAGCCATTTGGGAACTAAAGTTTGATTCTACCAACCCTCATCAATATCAACGGGCCCGAACTCAAATTGTAAAATTTTAATGTCACACTGGTCCACATTTTGAAAGATTTCAGACTCAAAAATCAACAACAGAAATGCCATGGCTTGATATTGAAGTCAGTATTGCGCCCATCTTGCTGACCTTGGTCATGTTGGTGACAAAATGTCACTTACAGGGTAGCGTATCGGCGGGCTCGCAGTGATTTTACGGTCTTCTTTCTAGCACGGGAAACGATTTCTGTCTCATGATGATGCACAAGTATATGACTGGATCTGCAAAAGAAGGGCGAGATGCGAGACACAATTACGGTGATGTACGTATCTAATGTTTTTCATTAAAATTAAATAAATGATATGTTTCTTTCTTTATCATATTATATCGGGTTATAAAATGAATATTAATTATGTTCATGTGAACTTACTATTTTAGATAGCGGCAGTATCGCGTCTCATCAAAGACACATCATCAGACTGACTGATAAATCTGACTGATGATGCGTCTTGGATGAAACTAGATACTACATGTACTGCCGCTATCTCAGTCAGCCTGATGATGCGTCTTGGATGAGACGTGATATTGTCGCTATCTCAGTCAGCCTGATGATGCGTCTTGGATGAGACGTGATATTGTCGCTATCTCAGTCAGCCTGATGATGCGTCTTGGATGAGACGTGATATTGTCGCTATCTCAGTCAGCCTGATGATGCGTCTTGGATGAGACGTGATATTGTCGCTATCTCAGTCAGCCTGATGATGCGTCTTGGATGAGACGTGATATTGTCGCTATCTCAGTCAGCCTGATGATGCGTCTTGGATGAGACGTGATATTGTCGCTATCTCAGTCAGCCTGATGATGCGTCTTGGATGAGACGTGATATTGTCGCTATCTCAGTCAGCCTGATGATGCGTCTTGGATGAGACGTGATATTGTCGCTATCTCAGTCAGCCTGATGATGCGTCTTGGATGAGACGTGATATTGTCGCTATCTCAGTCAGCCTGATGATGCGTCTTGGATGAGACGTGATATTGTCGCTATCTCAGTCAGCCTGATGATGCGTCTTGGATGAGACGTGATATTGTCGCTATCTCAGTCAGTCTGATGAAGCGTCTTGGATGAGACACGATATTGTCGCTATTAAAAATTAGTAAGTCCAGATGAACAGATTTAATATGAGATGTTTATCTACCTGGATGATTGAGAATTTCACACATTTTCATCGGGTTGTTTAAATTACCTTCTAAGGTGTGGGCAATATATTACCTAATTAACAATTTACTGTAACTGCATTACCTATACCACCGATGATCTTCAGTGACCTTAAAGATCGATTCCACCATGTCCACGTGAGACAGAGTAAACCTATGTCCCCAGGTTAACAAAAAAATAAGGGCAGTCAGGCGGATGTTCCTTTAATCCGACGATGGATCCTCCGTGACATTTCTGTTATATATATAATTTATGAAACATTCAAGTTTCTGGAGATCTAAACATTGCTATGGTTGAGTAAAACTGTGTGGCGGAAAGGAAAGAGTGCTGTCTCCTATATGCCTCCGTACTTATCCCACGGCAATGGGGAGAGACAATAATGTCACAGCACTTTCCTCGAGCCATTGACCTCATTACCATGATTTCATACAGAATCTATAAATTGCCTACAAGCCCCGCTACAAGCTGATAAGATATACTTTGAAATAATCCAACAAATGAATTAACGAAAAGTGTTTATCCCATGTATACAAGGCACCTCAAAATTATCTTTTTAGGAAGAAGACATAATGACTACATTATATATGACATTCTTATGTAACGGCTAATATTTTAGGTGTCCCGATTATATTCATGATAATAGAAGCTTAACCTATAGTTTTGGAAGTCTGCCTTTACTTAACTTAATGTTAGCAACTATTTTAAACTTTTGTGATTTGGTAGTTCATAGCATCTTGCGAGTGGTAGTGAGTTTTGGCAAAAATTGCATTGATCATTTCATAGCGAAGTAAAAGAATTCAAATATCACAGATAATTATACTTTTATAGGTCCTGTGGTTCTCGAGTTATGTTATAAAGAGGGCTGAAACAACAACACTTTTGCAAACTGTACATAACTCATTAACAACAATAAATCAAGCAAGTTTTCAAAGCATATGATTTGTAGAATGAACTTTTGCAAAACATTAAAGTGTTATTTTTCAATAATATATTGATTTAGACAATGAAAATCGATTTTTTTGAGGGGGGCTGCTTCGACAAACAATACCCTTAAAGAGTGCTTACTACTGCTTGGAATACCTTCATTATTTTCAAGATTTAAGAGTACCATAATTATAATTATTATAATTTAAGGAGATTGATTAATCTACGTTCGTAATCTGGATTTAGATGCACTAGCTGATTTCACGGAAATTCTTAAAATAGCTCAAGGTTTTTTAAACGCTTAAAAGTGTTTTAACAAGTCTAGCCTTACATTAGCAAACTCAATCAGACAGGAATGCTAACATTTTTATGTTGTGAACACGCCTCTAATAAAATGAAACTTTTTCATTGTCTACAGCATAATGCATTTTATTGTCTTTTGGTCCATTCTGAGCTAGTTTTATTTTAAAGAAAATACAAAAATAATTGAAATAACACATGTGGCATCTAAGTCAAACTAAAGTTAGATATTTTTTCTAAATCCTTGAGACGAGAAGAATACTTTGGTAGGGTTTTAACACAAATTTGAGAAAGTTTGAAATTTGACCTTCATACGCAGCTTCGAGCTGCTTTTTGATTTTGGGAATCGGTCAATGGTACAGACACACCCTCAGCACTTAAAACATAGGTGTCACTAAATCCCAGAAGGGGTGAAGATAAGCTAGCCCCTCTTACATCCATATCAAAACGATGCACTTGTCGGCTACTACATATGTCTCTTCTTACATTAATCGTTAGTAATACATACCAGACTCATCTCAAGTGGAAGTCACTTCAAATCATCCCCCAAATCACATGGTTTACGGAATGTTCTCTGTATAATCTAAACCATGTTCCTTGGGGATTATTTGAAGTGACCCACACTTGAGATGAGTCTAGTAATGTATTCCTAACTATTATGTAAAAAGGAGACACGTGTAGCAACCTAGAGAAGTGCATTGATATGGATGTACACATATTATTTAATTCTTCGGACTCAGATAACATTGCTGAAGGGTAGCTCATGAGACATAAAGCACATGACGAAAACGGATAATGATCAACAGACTGGTGCACTGGAAGTGTATAGGATATCTTAAATAGGAACGATTCTATTAACCCTCTCCCCACGGCTATCGACTGCAGACGGCAGGTGACTTGAATATTAATTTTTCTATGATCATAGTTGGAATCAACATGAAAAATTAGTCCAAATGAGTACAAACAAGTCTAGTATTGGTTCAGTGGTTCTTGAGATAACTCCTGATATTTTCAGAAAATATCTAAAATGCTGGGCTTTTTATGTTGAAACCCAAAGTGCGATTTTCATTACCTAAATCAATATATTATTGGAAAATAACGCTTTGATGTAAAAAGTTCATTCTACAAATCTACTTTGAATACTTACTTGATTTATTGTTGTTAATAAGTTATGTACGTTTTACAAAAGTGTTGTTGTATCAGCCCTCTTTACAACATAACTCAAGAACCACAGGCCCTACAAAAGTATTATGTGATATTTGAATTCTTCTACTACACATTCGCTTTGAAATGATCAAATGCAATTTTTTTGCTAACCTTAATTTCTTACTGCAACCAGGGCGCTGCAACCACAATGGGCCGCAATATACACCTTTAGGGTTACGGTTACGGTTAGCGTATTGCGGATCAAAAAAATGCAGAAAATAAATACTCGGCCATAAATGAAGTACAAACATACATATTTTATTGATTCAAATGTTCTTGAAAGAGATTAATATCAAGACAAACCCTTGGTAACGAGTGCTTCAACTCAGTAAAAAGGCTTCTATAATTATAGCCCCTTGTAGTAAGTCAACCATATTGCTTTATGGTCCCAGGTCTCAGTATGCCTGGAGGTTATTTTGCTAGACCAAGGCATTACCGATATTTGGTACGGTCTAGACCCACTTCGGTGACGCCTGTAATTGTTTCGATAAAAGACCATTAAAAATATGTTCATTTCCCGCTTCATTTTAGGATCTTTCAGGAATTGTTTGCGTACTATATCATAGTTGATCCCACGTTATGCTCTCTCTTTGCGTCAGGAAATTGTTGTTTAAATTTGGCTATACTCTATTGTTGACAGATATTTATCATGTTTATTGGGAAATGCATGGACATGGGGAAATCACAGGCGGGCAAATGGACAGAGAACGATCTGTTTGCGTCCGGGTTTCGCATAATGCTAGTGCTTTGCTCATGAGCTATTGAGAAATATTGAATTTTATGTCTATAAAATTCCTAAAATAATTGATTGATTTTAATTAATCAATTCATTAGCTAATTAAATCAGTAATTACAAATTAATTAAGCACCAAATTCATTCATTCATGGACTCATTCATTGATTTTATTTACTTATTTATTTATTCATTTATATATATATTTTTTTTTTTTTATTATTTTTTTTTTATTTATTTATTTATTATTATTTTTTTATAAATTTATTTTCTAATTTATTTATTTAAATATTACTGAAATTTTACCACATAGCAATACAAATCTGTTTCGTGTAGATGGTTTGACTAAAGCCAAGAATTTTCTGCTTTACAAATGCTAAATTCCGCTTTTCTCCGCTTTGTAATTTTATCACATTTCTGACATAATAAAATTTCACAAGAATCTTACTTTTACTGTAGTCGCCCTTCAAACTGAATTGAAGGACAGGCGTTGTACGGTAAATCTATGACGGATTTTACTTTATTTTGATGAATTTTGAAGACCCATTTCATTTAGTATTTTATTTATTTATTTTCAATTGTATTTTTTTTCTTTTTCTAGGTCGTTTTTGCTTATTTTTTAAATTTTTTTCTCAGAAATGCGTTTTCCGCTTTACCTCCGAATTCCGCGATTTTCGCGGAATTTCCGCAACGCGGAAAATTCTTGGCTTTAGGTTTGACCCATCCACACTCTTCAGTTGCAATGTGAAGAATCATTCTCATTCTTCACATTGCAACTGAAGAGTGTGGATGGGTCAAACCATCTACACGAAACAGATTTGTATTGCTATGTGGAAAAATTTCACTAGTATAATTGTATATTTCGCTCCTATATTTTATAGGAACACTGTATCTTGTGATGATTTAACTATAATTTATAACAATTTATTTATTTTATTTTATTTATTTATTTTTTTTTTATTTATTTATTTTTTTTTTTTTTTTTTTATTTTTTTATTTATTTATTTATTTATTTATTTATTTATTTATTTATTTATTTATTTATTTATTTATTTATTTATTTATTTATTTATTTATTTATTTATTTATTTGATTTATTTATTTATTTATTTATTTTATTTATTTATTTATTTATTTTTATTTATTTATTTATTGACTAACACATCTCTTTCACATCGGCAGCTGATCCAAGTTACCTCATCTAGAGGCAATTCGACTGATCTAGGAAACCGTACGCACTGAAGGCCGACACCTCATTTGATACGATAGCCCAGAAAACATTAAAACACCGGTCAATTTAATGTAGTGAGGTCCAGATTTGAAAGTTGCACTTACAAACAATACAAAAACACTCAGATATCATTACATAGATTTACTTCCATTATACAAAAACAATACAATTTACTGCAACTTGCAAATCTTGGTTTACATTGATTTAAATGTACGCTGTGACGTCAATATTTTAGTCAATTGCTACAAATGAGGTTTCAAAATGTGCAGAAATAAATTCTGCTTCCAACGCATTTTACAGATTTGTAATACAATCGCCCGTTTTTGAATAATGGTCATTATTTAAGGGGGGTTAGTTACTTTTTTTGAGATGTTTATGTAAGTAGATAGGCTTTCATAAAATTGAAGCGCTTGTCAACCGACTGTTTTTTCGAATGATTTTTACACCCACACGGGCCCGTGCACGGGCCTTAGTTAATTCAAGCCCGGTAGGGTTGGGCCGTTGACTTCATGATAGTAAAGCCTTCCAACTAAACGGTTTCTCAATATAGTATAGCCCCGCAGGGCATGAAAAGAAATGTAAATATAACAATTATGACACGAAAAATATAAAACTAAGTAAATTGTTAAGTTAAAGCACCACATGGGTGTGGTGCAAGGGGAGATTGGACATTTAACATGTTTAACGCAAACCACAAAAAAGCAATATCCGTCATTCTTGTCCTGGATGGTGGAGCGAGGCTGTAGAGGAGATGTATCGAGGCTGTAGCGGAGCTGTAGCGAGGCTGTAGCGAGGCTGTAGCGGAGATGTAGCGAGGCTATAGCGGAGCTGTAGCGAGGCTGTAGCGAGGCTGTAGCGAGGCTGTAGCGAGGCTGTAACGGAGATGTGGCTAGGCTATAGCGGAGATGTAGCAAGGCGATAGCGGAGATGTGGCGAGAAATCGCGCGAGAATGTAGCTGACTCCCTGAAAATGCGGAAGTTCATTACAATAAAATCGTATCATTTGAAAGAAAATTAACTAATTTAAAGTCATAATGTACGATCTTTTTTTCAGAATTTACCTTTATTTTTTTCAAAACCGATTTTTTGGCATATTTGTAATACTTACACATGTTCTAACTTAAATCTATGAATCTATGAATCAAATTCGTCCTATTTGTAGTAAAACGGGACGATTTTCTGTTGGTCCGACATAAAGTCATAGGCCTAATTTTAGATTATGACTTTATGTCGGCCACGATCGCAAACCGTAGTCTCGTACAAAACTAGCTTGGTTACGCTCCCTCCACATGTGGAGGGAGCGTAACCAAACTGGCCGCGTAGGAGACTAACTCTGAGGCCGCACTCGCTGTCCTAATCCAAATAGTGCGAGATGTTTCGAGTGATAGAGGTGAAGATTATGATGTTGTTTCTTTGCAAATTCCCAATGTTTTTCGCGTCCAAATGTATTGGGAACTTTCATAATGATTATATATTATCATTTTAGAAGAAAAAAAGAAAAATCTAAAAATTTAAAAAGATCGTACATTAAGGCTTTAAAGGATCGCTATATTTTAGTGGTTAATTTTGTTTAGCTGGCAATAAGCTTACATTTCTACCACATGTTTTATTTCCAGTCTATAATCGCTCTTGTCGCTTTTCTTAGGTTTCCTCCGTCATCTAAAACTGGGATTTCTTCCCTGCGTATATTGATCTATCTTGTATCCAGAATCAGAAACGTGAATGTTTTGGCATTTTTATACACGAATCAAACATGAACGAATACTTCATACATTGACACATGCAGCTAAAACAGCTTGTATACTGTATACTTTTAGAATTTTCAAAATTGACATTTTTGTTCTTGAGATAAACATGATAAAGGAATTTTTATTAAAATATTTCATTTTCAATCCGTACCACGGATTTGGGGTGCACTAACATTGCAGACTATGTTTTTGCACCCCCATACAGTACATACAAGTTTGCGTAATACATTTTATATTATTATCAAAGCATACATCTTACAAAAAGGAACTTCATCTTACATTAAAAGGAAACCAAATCAGGTTTGATTATTCTTAATTAACCATTGATCTAATAAGCAGTCGGTAGCTTTGTCATATAGTTAATTATTTTAATTAGTTAGCAGACAGCGGGTTGGACAAAGCTCCGCCTTTCTATGATGGGCAGTCGACCACAGAGCTAGACACTGGACAACACTTGTCTACAAATGACAGATTATCTTGGACAATGGCACCTCGTAGATTAATGAAATTAATAATGGACTACGAGATGAAACCATCCGAATTAGAACAAATCTGATTACCTCTTTAAATGCTAACCACAGATCACATTTCTAATATCTTCTTCTTGTCGTGTTCACACACACTAGATATTGTTTTTCAGCCAAAGATGGACACAACTCTTAGCAATATCATTGTTCTCTGTAAGGTCCTCGGCTTTGCATTCTTGCTCCAATAGATGGCATCGCAATTATAGGTGCTCCATGGTTTGTGGTTCAGTTCCACATACGCAGGTAAAATCTTCTGTGTTTAGATAACGCCACTTTTTGAGTGTCACTTTACATCAGCCAGTACCAGCTCTCAGTCTGTTGAGGTATTTCCATTCAGCCCAGTTTGAGTCAGCACCAGGGAGAAGTTCTTCTTTGACACTTATGAACATGGATGATGTTTGTTGAAGATTGGCAAGCCTCTCTTTCTAAAACATGTATAAGGCCCTTGTACCTTCAGCTTGTGCACTTGGTTCAACTTTCTAACATTAAGAAAAAGAACCACACAAACAAACAAACAAACAAACAAGTAAACAAACAAACAAGTAAAAATAAATGTAACATTTTAGCCTTCAACATGTTGTTTATAGTGTAGGAAAAGGTATAGGGCCCTTCGACAATGTCCCGATTCAAATGTTTTGTAACTTTTGTAATCAATATGTGACCGCCTGTCTGTTAAAATTTGGAACTTTACAAAGGTGTTACAAATTCAGTAACCCATATTCTGATCAAATAAGGCTCTTCATCAATTTCCAACTCGCCAATAACACCTGTTTGTCATTGGAACTTATGTCGGAGGCTTTATTGTCTTAGTCTAATAGATCTTAGGTCTTAGTTTAATAGGTCATTGGTCATTAATTTGCTGTCTTTGTATTATAGTTCTTATTGGTCTTAGTTTTATTAGGCCTAAGTTATATAGGTCATAGGTTTTAGTTGTATAGGTCTGAAGTGTTACCTTAATAGGTTTAAGTCTGGTCTTAGTTTTATGTGTCTTATATTTTATTGTATTAGTTTCATAGTTCTTCGTTTGATAGTTCTTAGTTATGCAGCTCTCATATCGGTATCTTATAGGTCCTACATCTTAGTTCTTTCGTTCGCAGGTCTTACTTTTATATTAATATGTCCTCTGTATAGAACCTTCTGTGACAAGAGTGTTCTATAAAGGACACATATGGTTCTGTAAAGGGTTAAATAATTCTTTTAAAGATTTTAAAAACCTATTAAAAAGCTCTATAGGTTATTCCTGTTTAAAGAACTTATTCTTTGTGAGTTCCCAAGGACAAAAAGGTTCATTAAGGTCTTTTAGAACCTTTATTTCTGAGAGTGTAGACACTCCTAACAAAAGGCCTGTAAAATTATATCTTGACAATAATCAAAATTGTTTTGTGAAAAAGCATGAAATCAATTATAAAAAGAATAAGTATATTTTATTTAATTTGAGGTGCAAATCTGGAGCCTGTCACAAATAAGGTGGGCTCTGCGGCCCACTGATAACCTATTCTGCCGGCCCCTAATGTTTTTATCCAAAGTCAGCAAGGCGGACTTCTACTATTGGCTCCTGCTATTTGGCACCTGCGGTTGATTTGCAACTTTGAAGTCTTAGAAAGCGTCACCATATGGTTACTGTAACAATAAAATCTTCAAACTATAAGTATAAGTCCTTATAGTATGAACCAATTTTACATTCGAGCTCGGCCACTATTTTTAGACTTAAAGGCCACCCCAAATATCTTACATTCCTTGCAGTGGATGGTAGGTATTATTGTGTTACAACTTTCCCAACAAGTTAGCCTTGTCAACTGGACAGGTCTTTAAAGGCCTAAATAACCCATACATTTTTTTATCTTAAGGCGGGTCGGAACGTTGCCTGAGCTAGCAGTGTTTGAAAGGACTACTGGTGTAACATTAAAACCTTTAAATTGTTAAACCTTTATAGTATGTGCCAATTTTACAATCGAGCTTGGCCTGAAAAACAATGACGTACGGGCCCATATAGATTTTCAGACTAAATATGCTAAAGCCCCAAATGACTCATGATTTTTTTTACCTTATTTCAAACGCTGTTATATAGTAATACAAAAACTATAGTCTTCAGACCATAGCACATAGCGTCCATTTCATATGTTATCAAGTTAATGACTGAGGACAACTCTGTAAAGAAGAATCTTCTGTGACTGCAGTCATTGGCAGTCTCGGTCAATAAATGTGTAATACAGGAAAATTATTAATTAAATACCGGATTTATAGAATATACAGGGTGTCAACAAACTTCCGTATTCAATAAGCGTATTATTTTCAACCGCGTTGTCTTACCGTGTTTTTGGTATACGGGAAACAAACATAAAATGCCGTAGAATTCCGTCTAGAAGCATATATGCCTCTAAACGAGGGGTTTTTTTAACGAAAGATATGAAAGGCCAATACCCTTCTCAAAAACATTGCAATAGATTGGTCTTACAAATATATATGTTTGTACAGCCGCCTTTATCAGTAATATAGTTGTTCAAACTCCAAATAACGTTTTTGCTGAGAGTGTCTGCCTCTTGTCTCTTGTGTCAAAAAAACCTCGTTTAGAGGCATATATATGCTTGTAGACGGAATTTTACGGTACCTGAGGAATAAAAATGTTTGGTTAAATAATTAAATTAATGTCTCATTACATCTCATCATGCTAGAGTCCTCGCTCCTTTCTCAATATTTTTAATTAAATAGTATTTTGACATTATAATAGTTTTATTTATTTTTTTAATCTATTATGGTATATCAAAACCAGAAAACATGAACAAGTGGCTAAAAATAAAATACATTATGAAAATATATTAAAATGGAAACACATAATTTTAACAAACATAGCACATGCGGAATTGTTGATTTCCTGTATGGATATTTTACATTTAGAGGATAAAATTGCTGAGCTTGCCTAGGGTTTTTCTCATGTCCCGCTCCCCTGGTTGTGGACAGGATGTTAGAAGGTATATCAAAGTCTTGACTTTTAAGAGTTTTGTCTCTTTTCTTGTGTAAATGTAATGATTGATCGTTGAGGAGCCGTATGGTAACGTATAGAATGCAGTGGTGAGCAGACATGGTAGGCAAACAGACACCCAGACAGATAGACAGGCACAGTCCCCAACACCCCCAAAGTCAAACAAATACGTGTCATCATACGGAGAGAGTTCAGATACAAAAACAAATACAAAGAACATAAGAAAATATCTGCTATTTTTTTATCATTATTTCAAAAATATACATTCGATTTTTAAATCATTATAGCTCAGATGTTGGTAGTCCATAACGTAAAAAGTTTGAAAATGGCGTTTATCACCTTTTCCTTAAAAATTAATTAGGCTCTATTTATATTCCAAAACCGTGTTGCACTTTGCCATTCTGACTGCACGAATAGTAACATCCAACAAAACGAAATAACCTTTTATCATGTTTATAAGGAACCGCATGTACACGTTCATTTTCCTTCAGATAAACCTAGCATTTAAAAGCCATTTTCCTCACATCCAATAAAATATTATGCAAACCCCATATTCTTTACTAGTCCAAGTCCGGGAAAAGTTTATACTTTATCTTTTAATTCTTCACCAATCACATTTCTTATTCTTGGATCACAATTTAATACCCCCTTCTTTCATCGTCTTCCATCATTTGCCAGTTTGCCCTATCCTAGGGGAGTACATAGCTTTTAAAAATAACGTACACGCCCACAAAATTACACAAATAGCCTTGATACATAGTCAATTGCAAAGTCATAGAAGAAACCATTGCCCTCGACGGTATGGAAGGAAATCGATCAATTTACACATTTCTCATGTATTTCTTGAAATAAACTTGATTGTTGATTTGTATAACCTATGCCCATATACAGTGCGTTAACTAAGTGGGTCAAATAATTACTTCCTGAGGTCTGTGAATGTTTCATTTGTGTCAAACTGTATATTTGGAATATTTTTTGTGATTTCCCCCGTCGCAGTTCTGCTTACAAAATGGTTAGACTTTGGAAACCTAGACTAGTGGTAGTGCACTGAAAAACTTAAAGCTGAATTTATACTCGATCGCTTTGGCAGAAAAGCGATTACTTACATTTCCAGAGCGTTGAGCTGATCAATCGCTGAAGAAAAACGACGTCGTTTAAACTGCGAGTTGAAGAAATCTCAACTTTGCTTGACACGTGACACTGACGTGTATGCATCAACCAATCATTTCTAACAAACCGGATCTATTATTTTGTTAATTAATTTCTCTTTCTCGATTATTAACTTTCGGCGATGAATAAATATAAAGCAATAATTATTAACAGCAATGGATGCTCTAAAGTGCATTTTGTGACATTTAGAACATTTTAATTGTCGTCTGCAATCGCCATCGCCGTGATTAAGTATAAATGCGAAAGCGACGAGCGATGTATCAAATTCGGCGATTGCCCATCGCTTTCCAAAAGCGGTGCATCGCAATCGCTCGGCGATCAAGAATAAATTGAGCTTTTACGCTGCAGATTCCTTAAACAATTTGGTCATATTTACCAACGTTTTACGTGAACACGTGGCAATTACTCATTCAACTATACTATGGCCAACACTGCATGACACCTGTTACCAACTGAAGGTTACTTTCTGGAAAGCTGGACTGTACACGGTAATCTGTTGTAACAAATGGGTAATTATAATGCCCTTGGTTGTATTAAACGGACAATCTCAGGGATAGGGAAAGGATATATTTGGGAACTAAACATGACCAGAATATTAGTAATATTGCATACTAAAATTGAAACATTAAAGGGACTTGCGCATAATGATTAGGACCAGCAAATCCCTACGATTTGATTTTCCATTGTACTTTGGTGTCTTATCATGCATATCATGAGGTTATTTTGTGTAACGTGATGAGACAGTCGGATGTCCATATCTCGGCCCTTTGTTGTGAATAGAGAGCTTGCGAAATGAAGTTACTTTAACTTTAACTTTAACGTCCAGAGGATTATAGAGGATTATGTATTCAAAACCAAGGTGGTTTTGAATACATAATCCTCTATAATCCTCTGGACGTTAAAGTTAAAGTTAAAGTAACTTCATTTCGCAAGCTCTCTAATATACTTATCGATACTCCCGTGCATACAGTAAAGGAACAAAATATCACATTTCCATGACATGCTTACTTTACAAAGCAAAGTCGTCTGGTTTCTTCCCTTTCCCTTAAGATAAGAATGTTTACGGATGTCGATGTGGATGGGACCTTGAATGTATATTCTGGGGTTTATTCATTATAAAGCGTTTCGCAAATACAATGCTTTTATTTAAACTCTGCCATGAGCAGGACAAATGTTTAAAAAATTATATCAAAAGGACATTCCTCGTATTCAAAAAAATGCTGTGCAAAACGTTGCTATCAGATTCCGTAAGAAACTGATTTGTTGAAAAAGTTGTACAAAATTGGACAGAGCGCCTTGTCTGTCGAGCCAACAAGAGGTATCCTGCACCGCATTGCTATTATATTATCAAAGAACTTTAGTGGCTCAGTGCGTCAAGTTATCATGTTTAATTATGTGTTCAAATATAAATGTATTAATGAAACTAGACCATGGAATAGATTAAATAACGAAGACATGTTACTAGTCCGTTGCGGCCTTAATTGCTGGTCCAAAATTATGCAATCAACTCGCTAGCAATATCTACCTCTGTGAATCCATATAAGGCTTTTAAGATTTATTTATAATGAATATATACTTTTATAGTGTTAAATTTTATAGTGTTAATCGTATGCAACGCCACCTATCCTTTTACGTGTAGAATATAAATATAAATGAGTTTTAATATCTATTAAGTGTTATCAGTTGTTTTTTACAGTGTATGTATCGTGAAAGGGCAATTCAATACACCCATGGAAGACATGACCTTAATCTTTAATACAGGGAGTGTGAATGGTGATAACTGAATGGGTGGCTCCATTTGAAATCTACACCCCTTGTGTGAGCGACTCAGGCCAGCTCTTCAACAGGGTGTGAACGTATTTCAACTGGAACAGGCCATACATAGAGTGAGAGTAAGTGATTATTGAGAGAAATATCTTTGTCACAAATGATGCCTAGAAAATGTGTCAGAGCTTACAAACTACGCTAACATTATATATTTCTCAGGGTTTCCTGAACCTGGCAATATGGAACACATTTCTGACACATTGTTATCTCAGGCGACGGTCACTTCCACATTGTTCCTTTCTATCAAAAAATACAATTATACAAAGTTCTTTCAACAACATGTTCGTTTACTTATAGTCAAAACCCGGATTCACATGATTAGCCTATAAAAGGATAGTGAAATGGTACATTTTGAGGTACGGTCATTCAAAAATAAATATTTTTAGTTTGGAATCAAAGGCTTTTAAGTTCAGGTATTAAATGTCTCTTTCGAATATTCATACTTTGGACTAAGGTTGTTTGAGACTTTTAGATGTGCTTAGTTTCCAACAGGTGATACACATAAATGACATTTAATGACATAAAATGTGAAAAATACTGTATTTAAAGGAACACTTGAGATTTCGACTTTCAAAAAATGTGCTTGGATATTTAGTTTTAAACAGATTTACCAAGTTCGCCTTGCTATACATTGAATTGGGTTATCTGTTGACCTAATAACGAAAAGTGTTTTTAGGGGGAAGTGTTAGCTTTCGTTTGATATAAAAAAAATCTGATTGGATGAAGGGAACACTTGAGGTTTCGACAAAAAACAATCACAGAGGACCAATTTCCAGCTAGAAGCTCCACAGCTCATACGATGTTATGCACTCAACCGTGTAGTGTAATCAAAGACTATGTGGAGACAATTCACTGCTTGCTTGAGAGCTCTTGGATAAAAATGTGTTCTCATGTGTATCGAGGTGGAAGCTGTGTGTAGAGGAATTATAAGAGAATCGTTTTTGTATAGAAACCTTTCCATATGACTCGTAATCCCTCTCGTAATCATGGTAATAGGCGAAAATTACTCGGCGTTTAGTTACTGGTTATCAAACAATATAAGCCATGCAATAGGCCTACGTTAGAATGGATCTTATCTGGTGCCACCTGGTACCTTTGCATTTCGAACTGGCACTCTCCTGAATATTTAAAGGTGGATTCGAACCTATCTTGTTTCGCATATTGGAAACTGTATTGCATGGAAGTCTGTAAAATTGCAGTCTTTCATATCTCGAATTATGCCTCGCTCGCACCTGCTTCTCCGTGCCCAAGTTCTTTCAACTCGACGTCACCCGCAACTTATTATAAAATAATTATTCAAATTATATTCTAATTTACCAATAATTTGTTTTTGTCATAGAAACATCTGCATTGCAACATGACTCAACTTAAACATACACTCATTGAATGACAACATCTCTCTGTGAACACTTTTGACGTTTCAAGAGTACAGAATGTAAATTAAAGCTAAATTCTCGCTGACAATAGGGATATCTTGGGGTAATAAATAGGCTTAGGCTTGTGAAACTGGCCTTGGATATATAGGTGAGAATTGCAACAGTATTTATATTGTCCCAGATATGTAAATTGAAAGCGGAAAACATACATTTGTGATAGTGCATACAGATGTGAACTTCTTCACTGCATTATATAATGCACTAGGATCCACAACATGTTCATCTATTAGGGCACAGTTCTTAAACCCCAATACATTTGTACATTCATTGAATGACCTTAAAACAATTGGGTACAAAAAACTCATACTCTGCAACTTGAGGTCAAATTTTACATTATGAGTGTTTAATTGTGGTTATTGAACTATGCCATTGGGATGAGGCCATGCATGTGGTCCATAGGCCTAATGGTTGTGCGAGTTCGAACGGCTTGGGTGCGATGGTTTGATGAAATTATCCTCTTTAGCTTAAGGGAACTGGAATGAGCGTTTCGACAGTATTTTTGTGGGACATGAGAGCACATCAGACATATCGAATTGCATTCTGAATACGAAGAATTTTATGAAATTTACGATATAATACAAATTTTATGACAAATTAATAAAATTTGATATTTTTCACATTTTTGAGATATAGCAGTCCTCGAAGTAAATTTTATAAATTTAATGATATATTCTTAAAGTGTATGTAGCTGGGAGGAAAAGCCGACGATCAATTGAAAATTTGGACATTTCATATTGAAGATATGGATTTTTTTCCCAAAAGACCTATTTTTGTTTGGTGTTTTGGGAAAAAAATCCATATCTTCGATACGAAAGGTCAAAATTTTCAGTTGATCGTCGGCTTTTCATCCCGCCTACATACACTTCAAATATAAATCATCAGATTTATAAAGTTTACTTCGAGTACTGTTAAATATCAAAAATATCAATTTTTAATGATTTGCCATAAAATGTGTATTACATTGCGAATTTCACAAAATCAAAATTATTTGATATCAGAAGGACATTCTTCGTATTCAGAATGCAATTCGATATGTCTGATGTGCTCTAATGTCCCACAATAAATACTGGTGGAAAAGGTCTAGGGGGGAGGGGTTATGAATGCCATATGTCCTCAGTTTTACCACAGCAGCTATACAGGGTGTATCAAAATGATTGGTGCCCATCAGTTTTTGATGCTTATGGACGAGCCTGCTTCTACAATAAGAAATATTTGACCCTTAAATGCCCAGGGTTTATAGTTTTATGACCTTTAACTTTCATCTATAGCCCTATAAATTAGATAGCTCTTGTTTTGCATTTTGTTGTGGTAGTCTTGTCCACATTAATTACTGAAAACCAATGGGTACCGATCATTTTGATACAGCCTGTAGGGTATAGAAGAGCAGGGTATTGTGGAAATAAATCTTGCACATTGCACATTGTGCTACAAAAATGTAAACTTAAGGAGTTGGTCATCTACCTTTGCACAGTATTTTTGTGGGGCCTGAGAGCACATCAGACATAGCGAATTACATTCTGAATACGAAGAATGTCCTTCTGATATCAAATAATTTAGATTTTTTTTAATTCGCGATATAATACCAATTTTATTGGAAATTGTTATAAATTGATATTTTTGATATTTAACAGTCCTGTCCTCGATGATATACTTAAAGTGTATGAAGCTGAGAGGAAAGGCCGTCCATCATTTGAAAATGTTGACCTTTCGTATTGAAGATTTTTTGCGAAAAAAGGCTTACAAATTTTAGGTCTTTGGGGGAAAATTTTATATATCTTTAAGGTTACACAAAGAAACGTATAAAAACGTATAAAAGACGTATAAAGTTGTTTTCTTAAACAGAGTTTGCTCAGTAATCACATATCGTAGCAAGTGAAATATTGGTGCATTGGATGTAGCTTAACATTTTTCTTGTGTGTTTATACAAATTTTTAGAATAAATTTGAAAATCCTTCGTTTAAAGCCGTTTTACGCACCATGTTCACAAGATCAAAAACGCGTTCCATGACGTTTTTTTCAAATGTGCGCCTCGTATAAAACCACGCCGAGTGATTGTTTTCTTCTTTTTTGCATTGTACTACAAATCGATTAAAGAAATAATGTTGCCATGGGGAAGAACCAAATACAGTACCGATTAAATTTTAAAAGCCCGTTTTGGGGGAACATTTTCGAGAATCTTGCCTGAAAAAAAACTGTTTTGTGAAATTATCGATATCTTGATTACGGGACGTTAATTTAGACATCTGAATACCTACATTATTTCTCAACATTCTGCCAATTGCTATCCCATTTGATTTTCACTCCAAATTGAAGCTAGTATTGCAAAAACGAGGTTTTTCCTCCATCATTCCAGCGCCGACATGCTTGTTTATTCTAAGAGCCATTGTGCGGACGCGATTGTAATCAAGTAATTGCGTCATATTAAAGTAATATATCTGCTTCGAGAACAAGCAATTGCGTAAGCTGATGTATGGCCGAGTGGATAGAGCGTTAGACTGGGAGTCTGACGTGAACCTTTTTTGTGGGTTCGAGTCCCCGTGAGGCTGAATTTCCTTTT